>NW_024070189.1:39560125-39662293 GCF_014754425.2 Oryx dammah
AGGATGAGATGGCTGGATGGCATCATGGACTCGATGGACGTGAGTCTGAGTGAACTCCAGGAGTTGGTGATGGACAGGGAGGCCTGGCGTGCTGCGATTCATGGGGTCGCAAAGAGTCAGACATGACTGAGCGATTGAACTGAACTGAACTGAATGTTACATATATTTGCAAAATACTTGTTAAATTATTTTCTAATATGTTCAATGAAAGTATTGAATGTATTTCTATAAAACATGAAAGTATTTTCAAGGTTTAGTGTAAGTCCAGTTCTCTTTATTAAAAATTGGTATTAAAGTTATTTTTAAATGGTCTTGGGCTGTCTCTTGGACATAACTTTTGAAATAACACAGAAAAAGAATGTATTTAGCTACACATAAGTTCAAGTGTAAAGGACCAGTAGCATGGAAGCCACTATTGGAGTGGAGTGAGAGGTGTTGAGAGCTGCAGTGTCAACATGGCCCCGTAATGTTATCAAAGAAGGCGTTTTGATGAGTAACCACATTAGCAGTACAGCCTGATCAATTTGAACAGCCAAAACTTTTCAGAAGGAAAATTGGGCAACCATATGAATTTCCTTTGAATATTATCAGTATGTTAATTAAATATTTCTTAAGCTTTGAACAAGGTTTAGGCCCTTGAAGTTTTACTACCTTTGAAGGAGATGATAGATAAAAATAAAAGACTGATTCTGTTTCAGATTTGGTGCTATATACAAATATTTGCCAAAGAAAAAATGAGGTTAGGATAATAATGAAAATGGATTTAAATTATTGTAACAGAGTGGTTAGGTGATCTCATCTCAGATTTTTGGGTGTTTTCATTGAGGGTCAGATCAAACTTCATGGTTATTTAAAGGCCTAAGATGTTTTAACTTTAGGTAAACAATTTTTATTTGTCAATATTCCCCTCCCCCTCCTTTTTTCTAGTATTGCTGAATGCTGCAGCACTCCGTACTCACTTTTGGGTTTGGTCTTCACGGTTTCTTTTGTTGCCTTGGGTGTTCTGACACTCTGCAAGTTTTACTTGCAAGGCTACCGAGCTTTCATGAATGATCCTGCCATGAATCGGTAAGTTCTTTGCTCCAAACAGGTCTCGAAATTTAAATCTTATCTAACTTAAAGAAATAATGATGAATTTCTTTGTTGATGAATTTTAGAGGAAATGGAATTTTGAGGACTTTTTTGTGGGGGGGAAATGGTTGCTATATTTGGGTTAGTGAAAGTGAAGTCACTCAGTTGTGTCCAACTCTTCGTGACCCCATAGACTGCAGCCTACTAGGCTCCTCCACCCATGGGATTTTCCAGGCAAGAGTACTGGAGTGGTTTGCCATTGCCTTCTCCATTTTTTGGGTTAACGTGCTATTAAAAAAACCCTAAATTTCTGTGTATAAATGATTGTATTTTTATTGTATGTACATAACATGTATATTAGATGCTTTCCTTTCTTAGATTTATTAAAGAGATTTTTGATAGCTTTTTCCCATTTTGAATTTGTGTCACTCTGCTAAAATCAGATTTTTATATTGGATACTCAAAGATTTTTTTTTTAATGTTTGAACAATTTTTATACCAATTGAAGTTTCAAAAGACACATTAATGAGGATGCAGAATAGTTACTCCAGTTGTTACTAAATCACTGAGATCTGGTATTAGGAAACTATCTCTAGAACTTGTCACGATTCCTGTTATCTTAATTAATACAGAGGTTTACTGATTTTATTTATTTAAGTTTACATAACCTCTTGAAGTATTTAAATCTTTATGGGGTATTTCAGAAGTAGTAGGTGCTGAGTACCTTGTAAATTGAGAGGAAATTTTTATTTTGTTGTATATCAGTTTTTTGATGACAGAAAAGAAAAAAGTATACTCCATAATTTTCCTGCTAGTCCCAGCTAACACCTTTATAATGGAAAGAGTGGGTGGGAGCAAGAAAGAAGATTAATTCTTGTTTAAGTTCACAAAATTCATACCATTCAAAGAGCACTAAAGGGAAAGTGACAACTTTCTCCTCCTACTTCCATTTCCTCTCCACGAAGATAACAGTTATAGATGGTTATTTTAAAATTTTCTTATAGGGAAAAGTATATATATATGTACATATATATATATATATTCTTTTCCACATACTATACACATTGTTCTATACCTTAGTTTGTCACTCAATATGGGTTAGGTAGGTTTTTTATCTTTTGTTTTTATGTCAACACATTCAGATACATCTCATTCTTTAATGCATACTATTACAAAAATAATATCTCCTTTTTTTTTTGCTATTTAAATAATGCTACTATCAGTATCTTTGTTCATGTCTCTTTTTTAAAACCCTTACATAGGAAAATTTTAAACCAAAAAAAGTTGAGAAAATAGTAAAGTGAACCGGATGTATATACCCAGCACCCGTCTCCAGTGATGTGGCCAGGGTCATATGCTGTGTTCCCATCCATTCCACCTGTTTTGTCCCATAACCTAGCTGCATTTGTTTGAAGCAAATTCCAGATACAGTATTTTTTACCTCTGAAACTTTTAGGAAAAAAAAAAAACATAACTACAATAGAGCACTCATTTCTAATAGAAGAATTCCTTGACATCAAATACCGTTGGTGTTCGTATTTCCTTAATTACCTTCCTGAATTTTAAAAAGCATTTTGTTTGCTCATCTCAGGATCCAAATAAGGCCCATATTGCAGAGGTTGGGTATGCCTCTCAAGTTTCTTTCAATATTTAGGTTCCTGTTATTATTTGTTGAAGACATCAAGTTGTTTGTCCTACTTAATTTTTCAGTCTGGATTTTACTGATTATATCCCCATAACACATAACATGTTCCATTATTCACTTTTTCATATCTGTATATCCTAAAAATCTTTATATCTTAATTTTTGTACTATATCCATAGGGTAAATTACCAGTAAGATTATTGAATTGAAGGGTATGTAATTTTAAATTTATTAGCAAATTCTTCTCCAGAAATGTTTTACCTATTTATATCTCAACATTAGTCGGCTCATATTTTTTTACATTCCTTGTCAGTACTTTGATCTTCAAACTTTGAAATATTTGCCAATGTGTGGATTTGAAAACTGTACCTGTCCTTTGATCATTTCTCGTTTATTTGCCAGATCCTTCAGAATTCAAGTCATTAGGATAAAAAGGTCTTAGGACTTTGTATATATATTCCATAACGAAATTGAATTTCAAAAAAAGTATTTGTATTTATGTCTCTGGTTCTTATGGACTTCTTAAAGAGACATTTCCTACCCAAAGATTATACAGACATTCACCTAATGGTTCTGTATTTTATAATCAGGAGATGGTTGATAATACGCATGCTAAGTCGCTTCAGTTGTGTGCGACTGTTTGAGATCCTGTGGACTACAGCTGGCGAGGGTCTCTGGAGTGGATTGTCACTTCCTCCTCCAGGCGATCTTCCTGACCCAGGGATGGAACCTGTGCATTGGCAGGCACCTTTAGCACCACCTGGGAAGCCCAGTTCATAATACAAGTGTATATAATTCAGTGGCTAGCTAAGAATGCTAGGGGTATCTGGCTCATCAGCAAAGCCTGGTTAGAGCACTTTTACTTAGACATTGCTTTAGTTCTCTTCACTGTATGCTGAAATTACAGCTATTATGTTTTGCATATGTAGTGATACATTATGATTGTATATTACTACATTGACATTAATATTCTGATCAGGTGTTTTGTCTAAGAATAGAGCAGAAATACATAACAATAGTCTAAGCCTTTGGATTATTTTCTCTCAAATGTAATTTTGATTACTGTTTGTTTTTCTGAAAATGTACGCTTTTCCAGGGGCATGACGGAAGGAGTTACACTGTTAATCTTGGCGGTGCAGACTGGTCTGATAGAACTGCAGGTTGTTCACCGGGCATTCCTGCTCAGTATTATCCTTTTCATTGTTGTAGCTTCTATTCTTCAGTCTATGTTAGAGATTGCAGATCCTATTGTTTTGGCGCTGGGAGCATCTAGAGACAAGTAAGAAACTTCCTAAAAGACATTTTTGTTGTATTTACATGAGTTCATTGCCTGAAGATTTATATATTGTTTAGATACAGAAGATAATATGAGTAATTGGTATTAACTTATTAACAAATTTACATTTTTTGTTTTTATATGTGTTTGACTTTTCTGTTGTTTTTCCTTCAACATTGCTATAGTTAAAAGTCACATTAAAGGCCAAGTAATTTACAAATCAGCTTTTCCTCTTCAGAGAAATGTAATACTTTTTTATTTATCCAGTTTTGAAATAAAGAATATAGGGCATAAAATTTAGTCCAGTAACTGTAACAAATAATATACAATTTTATTGTGTGTACTAAAGTACTAAAGGAGAGGAAACATCGAGGAACTACAAACAAGAGAAAAATAAAGGTTGCCAAGCATTAATGAAATTTTTACAGTCTTACCTGATGGTTTGTTTGCAACTAACTGAGGTTATAATGGGGATTCTTGACACCTTATGGGACCAACTGGGTTCAAATTCATTCATCTCATATTACAAAAATTTTCTGAATGAATAAAAGCCAATTATGATTTGGCTCTTTAAGATACCATTTTGGCTTATGGTAATTTATATAAGGACATGCTATAAGGAATTGCTTAAATTCAGTGCCACTATTTTTTTCCAGCATCCTTCTGTACATTATTGAAATACCTGATTTAGTTGCTTCTTTGATGGTACATTTATGAGTAAGGGAGCAGGCAGCCTTGGGGAAGATAGAATTTTGACAGAAGAGTTTAAAAACACTCCAAATTAGGTTTACCTTTCTATCCCCGTATCCCATATTATCAAACATTTTGAAAACTTTCTCAAGTGGTAAAATGACTGAAAGAGTCAATTTAATTTAAATAAACTCTTGGATATGTTTCAGATAATTTTAATCATTATAGTTATTTGAGATTTGGTTTTGAGGTTTAGAATTCCTCAATAGAAGCTTTTACGATGTTGAATTCAATGGTGAACTCAGTTAAATAGTCATTTAAATGGTTTTGACCAAAGTTCAATTACTCTTTTGTCATCTCTGGCAGTATCCTTTAGTATTATTAACTGTACTAGTTAGAAGACTAATACAATACTATAGAAAGTTTGGGAAAGAGGAAAAAAGATCATAATTTCAGTGCCATAAGGATTAGTAAATCCAGGTCTGGGTCTTTCAGGGTGCTGAACTAGCGTCGTTACTGGCTTCTTCCTCGGAGATCAAATGCAGAGGATATTTAGAGGGAAAGGAGCAAGACTGAGAAGCCCTGTGTGTGGGTGTGGAGTGGTAATTTTGGATGTGTGTCACTGTTACTCTTGTATATAGCAGCATTACTAGCGTGAGGCAAGTGAGGCTCCTGGCTGTGAGAGGATGAAATGGGAATGAACAGTTGGGTTCTGTTCTTCTTTCCCACGAGTTAAATGGCAGTACTTTTCTTTTTTTAAAAAAAGAAACAAATGAAATGGAGAAGTTGTGAGAAAAATATAACTTACCAGAGCTGACTCAAGAATTGAAAAGCTTGGCTAGTTCTGTGACTGTTACAGAAATGGAAACAAAAGGTAAACATCCTGACCCAGGTGGCTTTACAGGCACGGCAAGTGCTGCCAGACATCCAAGGAGCAGATATCCATGCTTTACACAGAGACTTCCAAATCATAGAAAGAACCTTCCCCCCAGCTCTTCCCCTTCTTTGAAGCCAGTATAAATCCATATTGAAATCAAAACAGACAACTTGAGAAAGATAAAGTTTATTTCACTCACAACAGGAGATCCTATGAAGTTTTTATAATAATTGACTCAGGTACAAACAACTTGACCGATGGAATGGAGCCCCCAAGCAAGTCCATATATGTATGGTGCATGACGGGGCATGTCAGGTGATGGGGGCAGGTGGTCATGTAATGTAGCTGGGAAAAAATGGTTTCTATTTGGAAAAGGATGGAATTGGATTCCTGTCTCATAGCCGTAAACAAAAAGAATCAGCTCCAAAATTGTAGAGGCTTAAATGTCAAAATAAAAAATCTGCCTAGAGTAGTATATTTTAGACCTTCAAGGAAGAAAAAAATTTGTTAAACTGATGGAGCTGGTTGTGAAAATCCGACTTAAGAATGACTATGATTATGAAAGAAAAGTGATAAATCTAATTATTAAAATGAATAACATATTCTAAACCTAAAGGTAACTTAAATTAGACATGATAGTTACAAACTGGATGAAGATATTTATAGTATTCACACTTGCCAAGAATTAGTATCTAGAACATATAAACAACTCAGATCATTGAGTGAAGTGGCTAAAATACACCATCAGGCTTTTAGTGAAAGAGCAAACAATGACTATGAAGAGAGGTTCACTGTCTTTAGTGGTCAGAGAAATGTGAATCAAGACCTCTCCGAGTTACTGTTTTGAACCCATGGAAGTGGCAGTGAGTAAATAATAGAAAGGAAACAAGAAAGGGGAAGGGACTTCCTGGTGGTCCAGTGTTTAAGACCCTGCGCCACCAAAGCTCGAAACCTGGGCTCAACCTCTGGTCAGGGAACTAGATCCCATATGCTGCAACTAAGACACAGAGCAGCCAAATAAATAAGTAAACTTTGTTAAAAAATTGAAAAGAAGAGAGCGAGAGAAGAATGTCAGCTGATACCTAAGGTAGAAGATAACATAGGTCCCAGGATGTTAGGTTTCTGGTGGGAATGTAAATTAGTGTAATCACTTTGGGAAACTAGCATTTTCTCCCGTGTACATATTCAGGACATTTTGCACATGTTCAGGAGGGACATGTAGAAGAATGTTCATAGCACAGTTTCACAATAGCAAAAACCTGGGAGCAAATCATACACTAATCAGACAGGAAAGGGGGTGAATCAGTGTGATAATAGCCACATCAGGCGGCCAGAGTTCTAGAGTTTCAGCTTTAGCATCAGTCCTTCAGATGTAAATATTTCAGGTGTAAATACTTAGGGTGTAAATGCCTTTTAAAGTTTAGGTATTTAAAATTGCTGATTAGTTTATTATTAATAACTAATGAAAAGAGAGACTTGCACAGACCAATAAAGATAGTGCATTCTGAATCGAAGATTATAATTAATTTAGTTCACTGCATTGGGGATTGAAAAAGGGAAATGAAGAATGTCCTAATTCTCCAAGTTAGAAGAACTATTAAGAGGTAATACTGGAACACTGCTTGTCTCTGTTACAAAGGACATAATTATTAGGGGGACATCCTCACGTGTCCTTGGCATTGGTTGGACTAGAGGTAATTTCCAATGTTTAACTTAAAAAGGTGCCTCAGATAGTTTTAGCTATAGATATAATTGTTACTTTTATCTGTAAATTTGATTACAGTTGTTAGCATAGGATTTTACAACTATAGTCTATTCAAATTATATAGCAAATTTTTAAATGATCAACATTTAAATGAAATGGATTGAGGTGAATTAAAAAAACTTTTTTTCTTTCACTGTATAGTACTTAACCTGTTAATGGAATGAATTCCATTATCACTTTATGTGATACTTTTTATTTTTAATTTTAAATTAGATTTTTGTTTAGTTTTAACTGAAATAAGGATATATATGTATATGATGTTTGTGTACATATAAAACAGAAATTAGACATAGGTTAAAACTGTTGGCATAGTTTTGTATTTACTTTTCTATGTACATGTATAATATGTAAATATATACCTACATTATGTAAGTGGATCATAGCTAGCTTGATTTTGAAAAATATACTTAAAGTTTTCAGGCAACATGTCCTATTATAGCTATTGTTACAATAATTCCTTTCTCTCTGCTTCTTTTAAAAAAACAAAAGTTTGGAATCTCAAAGCAGAGCTACAGTGGCAGTTTAAGTTTGTCCCTTAACATCTCATAAGAAAAATGTTTGACAGGAAAAGCTGTAAAACACTTTCCAAAGTACCTCGCTTTAATTTTAACCACAATGATAATGTACGGTCTTCTAATTAGAATTGCTGATTGTGGACAGTCCCACACACTACAGCACCTTGTGTGCTCTCTTTTCCTCCCCCGCCGTGTGTTATAATAAAGGTAGAAGGGAGGATTTAGGTAGAAGGGAGGATTTATGCTCTTTCTCTGTCTCCCTTGCAGTACTTCACATGGATTTGAGAACATATCACAGATGCTAATATTTAATTAAAACAGCATAATTTTGTTGTAGCCATGAACTTTAAACTATTTTGGTTGGAATTCACGTTTTCTTATGATGTTTTTAAATAATCTGGTTTGTTTTATAGGAAATCATTAAATGATTTAAGTCTCAGTGTTCAGTTTACATAGATTATAATTGAGTTTTGTTTTTAAGAGAGGGGACAGCTATTTGGGGCTCACGCTGATTTCTAGATTTGTGATCCTTATGTTACAAAATTACTCCAACTTTGGCTTTTATTTGCCCAGTAAGTGGAATTGGAATTACCTAGCATCTTTTTAAATCCCTGTTGGAGTAACAAGTGATTCCATCATCAAATGGCTTATAAATTGAATGTATTGGGTTGACCACAAAGTTTGTGTTTGGATTTTTCCATAATGGCCTGGAAAAACTGGGCTGAACTTTTTGGCCAACCCAATATAAAGTAAGCAATAAATTTGTAGGAGGTGAAAATCATACCTTTTCTTTTATTTTTTGCATAAGTAGAGTTTTTCAAAGTTCTGCTTAAGGCAGTTGTGGGAGGGTTGTATCATTTTTCTTTTAGAAATTGATATACAATCTGTGTTAAATTTGAAATATATTTAAGGAATTATCTATTAGAATATTATAGCATATGAAGATGTAAACAAAAGAAAAGATTATGTTCCTTTTTTTGTGGTAAACAGGGGGCTCCTGCTGTATATTCCACTATTGATAGTAAGGAGGGTTCAAATGGAACCAAAAGCTGAAATCTAAGAAATCTCTTGATATGTTGTGTGTGTTAAAGCATAACATTATATGTGTAACCATTCTTGTGTGTAATAATTATGGTTAGCTTTTGTCCTGCTTACATCATAGGGCTTTGCACCTGAGTGGATAGACGGGTAGGTAAGAAAAGGTAGTAATAGATGGAAAGTAATTTGAAAAATTTCAAGCAGAAATAATTTTCAGGTTTTATTTGGCACTTACTTCAAACATGCCTTTGTGCTCAGGAGCTGGAGTTATCATATTTTTCAAGCATTTTAGATTTGGACAGTAAGACTTTTTTTTTAATGTTCATACATATATAAAAATGTTTACTTAAATAATATAAAGTAAAAATATAAATAAAATTTTTTAGATGTATATTGTATACAATATATAAAATATGTATTATATATAATTATATATTGAAAGAAACAATGCTTCAGTTCATTGTATGATTGTTTGGTACAGGTGTTAAGAATTCTTAGAGGGTAGGTAATTCCTGGGGAAAGAATTACATTACCTGTATAAATACATTTGTTTAGCTTGAACTGGTTGAAAGGGTTTAGAAAACAAGATGAGACGGAGACATTTCTGGTGGGATGTTTAAGTCTGCTTGTGTTTTTCTGGGAAGACAGCCATCATTGCTTATAGTGAAGGACAGATGTTGATGAGTTTGAGCCAAAAAATTGGGAGTGGAAGCCCTCAGATGTGAGGCTAGGAAGTTTAAAGAAGGTATTGACAGTAGCATGCTAGTTGAGCTTTAGGATGATTAATCTGTTCAGGAATAGGGGCCGGAAGGGAGGACAATCAGCTAGTAGATCTTAGATTTCCCTGGCTCCAAGTTTTTCCTTATCCTCAGGGTAATACGCCTGCTCATCGGGGCCATTCCTTTCAGTGACACTGCACTTAGGGCCACACAGATGGCCGCAGAGATTTTCATCAAGGTGTTGCAGGTGCGGAGAGGATGTCATGACTTAAGAAAGCAAATTACTGTCAAACCTGTTAAAGTTTAATGCTGTGAAAGCCTGAAACTGCTTTTAAATTGCTAGGAGTGGGAATGAGACTGAAAGCAAACTATTGAGGGAAAAAAAAGAATTGGTAGTACTTGGCAATTGACTGAGTGCCCCAGGTTAAGGGAAAAGAAATCAGTCATGTCCTTTGAAGTACAACGCCTTGGACATGACTTGCCCTGAAATCTAGCCCTGTGACTGGCATGGAGAAGGGTGTGTGGTAAAATGTTGTGAAATTGAGCATGGCACAAGACCTGTGGGTTGTCCTGCTAGATGACAGACACGTTAAAAGAATACTTTTCTTTCTCTAGGAGTTTATGGAAGCACTTCCGTGCTGTGAGCCTTTGTTTATTTTTGCTGGTATTCCCTGCTTATATGGCTTACATGATTTGCCAGTTTTTCCACATGGATTTTTGGCTTCTTATCATTATTTCTAGCAGCATTCTCACCTCTCTTCAGGTAAGTCCAGGATTAATGAACTTTGTATAATAAATAACTTTCTTTTTTTTCCTTCCAGAAAATGAATTACAAACTTTTTCAAGGTTAACAGTTATAAGTGGCCTTTTTAGGTAATTCCTTCCCATGCTCTTTACTAGAGGTTATTGAAGTACTAGGCCAATCTATGTCACTGTATTTTTTTAATCGAGATAATTAAACTTTGCAATGTCTCTTTTTCAAAATGGTATGGCATAGAACTATCATGAAAACCTTAAATAGATAAGTTAACTATAAAATATTAAAAGATTGTAGTGCTGGTTTGGAACACATTTTAAAGTAAATGCCTATCTGAAAATATCCATAATTTCATAATGTATATAAATGTATGATATCTGTGTATGTATTAAACAGATATGATATACACAAACATGATACACAGACATGTACTTTACACACACATATACACACAAACTATTACCGTGGAATGGATAAGCTTATTGTAACTTGCAAGTGGAGCTTGGTTGCCTAATCAGTAACACATAAGAATGCAGCACTGGTGATACAGATTTATTCATTGTTCCTTGTAGAAGTAAAGTTTCTTTGAAAGTTGAGGAACAGGCATGAATAACAGAATTAGGAAAATTCAGATAGAATTTTGAGGGCTTGCGGAGCAGGGGAAAGGATAAGTCAGAGAAGACTGATTACTAATCAAAGTCATCATTAGGAAAGTTAACTCAGGGTCCTTTTCAGTATCAAAGATCTGCATCACTGAGATCACCCACATGTTAATTACACCACTGTTTCCTCTGCACATTAAATCTAGCATCTTAAAGGTATTAGTAATATGTTATTGTTTAAGTCTGTGAAAAACTTTTTGTAGTGATTATATGCATACCTTTTTTTTTTTTCAGGTTCTGGGAACACTTTTTATTTATGTCTTATTTATGGTCGAGGAATTCAGAAAAGAGCCAGTAGAAAACATGGATGATGTCATCTACTACGTGAATGGTACCTACCGCCTGCTGGAGTTTCTCGTGGCCCTATGCGTGGTGGCCTATGGTGTCTCAGAGACCATCTTTGGAGAATGGACAGTGATGGGCTCAATGATCATCTTCATCCATTCCTACTATAATGTGTGGCTTCGGGCCCAACTGGGGTGGAAGAGCTTCCTGCTCCGCAGGGACGCTGTGAATAAGATTAAATCATTACCCATTGCTACGAAGGAGCAGCTGGAGAAGCACAATGATATTTGTGCCATCTGTTATCAGGTAACTCTTGCAGTAAGAAGCCATTTGGGTGGGCCTGCGGGACTTTAACCACATTATCCAAATTCAAGTTAAATTTCCTGGGTGAAAAATAGTGGGCCTCAGAAATTGTTAAAGACCTGATAAAACATTTCCAGTTTATTTCTAAAGTAAGTTTTAAATTTAGTCCCTCAAGTTCTAATTTACTGTTATTTTCAACATTATTGCTCACCCATAAATAAAGGAAAAACAGGTCAGGTGTATTTTATATTTACTCCTGAATATGTATAAATATAAAGTATATACACACTCACACATATATATGTACTATCAAATATATACTATCAATCAGGAGTCAGCACCTTCTGAAAAGTGGTGTGCCAAGATTCTGACTCTTTCCCTTCTGGTATTTCCACGGTGGGAATAAATGTTCATTCATACAGTGTAGGTGGAAAGAGTCGTGCTTCTCTCTAGCTGAGGGGTGTCTGAGGTGAGTGCAGGCTCTGTGTGGAAGTAGGGGCAGGAGATACAGTAGAGGCAGCCAGTCGGTGTACATTACAGGTGGCCTCCCTGATATCTTTGGCACAAGAGCCCTCCGTAGAGGATGACTGCCTTCTAGCAAGAACTGAAAGATAGTATTTAAATCCGCTTGGAGATACAGCAATAACATACAACAGCCTTGGACTTGAGTCAGCAGTCACCTGTGCAGGAGGGTGACAGCAGCTTCTCAAGTTAAACCGTACTGTAGGAAATATGGGCAGAAATCCTGGGTGACAACACAAGCTGTTCCTTAACAGTCACTCTTAAAAAAAAGTGTAGGCTGACGGAAGGAAACCATAGGTAGTATCAGGGGCTTCCCTCATGGCTCAGATGGTAAATAATCCACCTGCAATGCAAGGGACCTAGGCGTGATCCCTCCCTAGGTTAGGAAGATCCCCTGGAGAAGGGAACAGCAACCCACTCCAGTATTCTTGCCTGGAGAATCCCATGGAGAGAGGAGCCTGCTGGGCTACAGTAAATGGGGTCACAAAGATTCGGACACGATTGAGTGACTAACAGTGTCAGTGAGTGTACAGAGGAGGGACTTGCTCCAAGCTGCTTTATAATGTAGATGTTATATGCTTGTGTGTTAAGACTGTCAGGAAGAGGAATTTTTCCCAATAGTAAAATTCAGCTGTCACTTTTTGATTGTTACTAGAGCATACTTCCCACTCCAGTACTCTTGCCTGGAAAATCGCATGGATGGAGGAGCCTGGTAGGCTGCAGTTCATGGGGTCGCTAAGAGTCTGACACAACTGAGCAACTTTACTTTCACTTTCATGCACTGGAGAAAGAAATGGCAACCCACTCCAGTATTCTTGCCTGGAAAATCCCAGGGATGGGGCAGCCTGGTGGGCTGCCGTCTATGGGGTCACACAAGAGTCGGACATGACTGAAGTGACTTAGCAGTAGCAGAGCATACTTGGGGTACTAGCAGAAGAATATTTTCCAGGTTGGTTTTGCATTTGAGGGGATGGAGGAGCAGTGTAGATTCCTGCCAGGTTAAGTGGCCATTGTCTTCGTTCTGGCTCCTTGGTGTTCAATAGCCTTGTAGGACGCAGGACAAAGCACGGCAGAGACAGATTTGAGGCACACCGGCTTCAGCTGCCGATGTCTAAGTATACCATCTCTGGGACTTGAGAGTCCTCTTTTTGTGGTTCCCGTTGTCACATCACTTTTTTTGAGGTGCCTGGACTACCTGCTGACACCACACAGAAAACGAAACTTGAATCGCTTACCTTCCCAGCTGGCTGCTCTTCCTTGGATGGCTTTCTGCTTAAAAGTCCACTCCCAGGTGTTACCGGGTCTTGGCAAGGAGTTTCTACAATAGCCACAACTCCATGTTTTGGGACTTTAGACACAATTAATAGTTGATTCACCAAATGTGTATTGTTATAATTTAAATTTCATATCCTCAGCCTTCCCTTCCCAAATATATCTTACACAGGGACTATTAGTGCAAAGTATACCACTGCTTATTCCAGTGGTTATTGAACTTAAATGTGCATTAAAGTCCCACGGGTGGCCTGCTGTACCTGTGGATTTGCGAATGCCATCTTCAGATAGCGAGATCAGAAGGTCTGGGATGGCCCCAGAATGTGCATGGTTAGCAAGCACTCCGGTGGTTCTGATGCATGCCGAGAAACACTGGCTTGTATTGTGGAAACTGGGATGTACATTGTCCCTGACGAAGTTGCCACTTCCTTGCCAATACCCTGGTGTTATCTGACTGATTTTGTCTCCTTGCCAATAATCTCATGGAATAATCTGTTGAGCTGTGTAGAAGCGAAAAATGGAGAAAGTCCCATCTTCATCAGATCTCCTGAGGTTCTGATTATACTCGTGGAGACCCAGTAATCGTACCGCTACAGTTTTAAACCTTTGTGTTCACACTAAGACAGAACCCAGTTACATGGGTCTTTTCTTCCTCATGTTTGGTTTTTACTTCCTTTTAGAAATTGCTTAGCCAGTGGTTCTTGTTTTGTTTGTATAAAGGGGTTCTGATGGCAAGAGGATTATTGCAAACATACACGGTGAGTTTTATTGTAAGATCTGTGTTACAGATTTTCTATGGAGAATTTGTAGGAAAGGAAAGGAAAGTTGGAACTAGAACACATGCATAGCGGCAAAGGTTTTAGACAACAGACCTTCATGAGGTATCTCTTTCCCCCTTTTTAGGACATGAAATCTGCCGTGATCACACCTTGCAGTCACTTCTTCCACGCAGGCTGTCTCAAAAAGTGGCTGTACGTCCAGGAGACCTGCCCTCTGTGCCACTGCCACCTCAAGAACTCCTCGCAGCTGCCTGGGTTGGGCACTGACCTGGCTCCACAGCCTCCCGCTGGAGCCGAGCAGCACGCGCTCCAGGGAGGTACTGAAGCCCCAGGCCAGGAGCGACCTCAGGGGCCTGGGGCACAAGAAGGTTCTAGGGTTAAGGACGAGGGCATTGCCAGAAGGTCAGATAGCCAGGAAGGGACTTGTGATCCCAAGGAAAATCCTCCTGGTGCAGAAGATGAAGCTCTTCCTGTTGAGGTCGGCCTAGAAGAGAAGCAGCAGCAGTAGCACCTCACCCTCCGGGATGAAGTTGACTCACGGTGGAATCCGTGCTCAGATTTGAGGAGCGGATGCACGAGGTGAGTCGGCAGGAAACTTGACGTTCCAAGGACCTAATCCAGGAAGTGCTCTCAGTGGAAACCCACTGCTTTCATCCCCTTGACACTGGGGGAGAAAGTTTTGCAGTGTATGCTAATCAAAATGTATATATCCTATGCTGGTGTTCAGTAGAGGTTTCCCAAGAAAATTCAACCTCAGGAACTTCAGAAACAGCCCCTGATTTGTAAGGGATAAATAAAATCAGATTGGAGCATCTGAAAGGGGCTAAAGGAAGGAGGATGGCAAGCATGAGGACGGCACAGGAGGCAGCAGGCAGAGGTGGAACTGATCCTTCACTTTCTACGGAACAGGACCGTTCTTGTTACAGAGTATGAGTGTGACCAGCCCTTTTTCTCTGCCCCCTTTCCCCTCAGTTAATTGGAACTCAGTCAGGTGATTATCTGTACAGCACTGAAATGAAATCAAAGATGTAAAAGCATTGATTGTATTCAAAGATTGAAGCACGCTCATACTTCGTATGTGCTTTGGGGGAGGGGGTGGGTGGGCACGTGGGCCTTGCGGGTGCATTCATGTAATCCGAGACTCTTGAACTTTATGATGGAGTCTTCAATATTTTGATGTATATGAAACTTTTGTTAATACACTGTATACTGTGTTGGCTGTGTGAAGTAAACTAAAACTCTAATGAACACTTTGGAGTCCACGTGAGTGTAGGAGACCAAAGTGGGAAGGGATTTAGGGCACTGAGAAAGGCCCTGAGTGTACTTTCCAATCCTGTGTAATGTTTAATTCTTGGCAACTGAATCAAAGCAGTGTTAAATTATGGCAATATTTGCACTTGGGGAATGAGTACATAACGTATGATCACACTCTGCAAATGCCACTTTTAAAGCTGTTAATAGACTTTGCACCTTTTCTTTGACAAGAATGTGTCATATTTAAATTTTTACATTCATCATGGTTACAGGTAGAACTAGGGAGGGGGGAATGTAATTTTTTATGGGAATTTTGATATGAAAAGAAACTAGTCATTTATTTATACAATAGGCTTGGCTCAAAAAGTGTTTTTCAACTTGGTATTCCTAATGTGGGATGTGACTTTATTTTATTTTTAGTAGCAGATTTGGATGTAGACTGACATAGCTGAATGTCTTAATAAATTTAAATTTGAAGATAACAGTGTTTTTTTCCTGTGGTGATTTTTATTGTAGTGTCTTGTCGAAATTCTTTTCTTAGGAGGTTTTGCTTATCCAGCTGGGCTTCTGATATCTTGATCACTGTCAGAAAATGCCCGGCAGATGGCAAAACTTTTTGACTGAAAAGGATCAATTCTTTCCAATCTTATACACTGCTGGCTGAATGAGTTAACAAGCAGGAATCAAGACAGACGGGAGAAACATCAACAACCTCAGATATGCGGATGATACCAATGTCATGACGGGAAGTGAAGAGGAACTAAAGAGCCTCTTGATGAGAGTGAAGGAGGAGAGTGAAAGAGCTGGCTTAAGACTAAATATTAAAAAAACTAAGATCCTGGCGTCCACCTCCATCTTGCATGGCAAATAGAAGGGGAAAAGGTGGAAGTAGTGATAGATTTCCTCTTTTTGGGCACAAAAGTCACAGCGGATGGTTACTGCAGCCATGAAATCAGAAGTCGACTGCTTCTTGGCAGGAAAGCGGTGACAAACCTAGACTGTTGAAAAGCAGAGGCATTACTTTGCTGACAAAGGTCTGTATAGTCAAGGCTACAGTCTTCCCAGTGGTCATGTATGGTGGTGAGAACTGGACTGTAAAGAAGGCAGAATGCCAAAGAATTGATGCCTTCAAACTGTGGTGCTGGAGAAGACTCCTGAAGTCCCTTGGACAGCAAGGAGATCAGACAAATCAGTCTTCAGTTCAGTTGCTCAGTTGTGTCTGACTCTGCGACTCCATGGACTGCAGCACGCCAGGCTTCCCTGTCCGTCACCAACTCCCGGAGTTCACTCAAACTCAGGTCCATCGAGTTGGTGATGCCATCCAACCATCTGATCCTCTGTCGCCCGCTTCTCCTCCTGCCTGCAATCTTTCCGTCAGGGTCTTTTCCAGTGAGTCAGTTCTTCGCATCAGGTGGCCAAAGTATTGGAGCTTCAGCATCAGTCCTTCCAGTGAATATTCAGGACTGATTTCCTTTAGGATTGATTGGTTTGATCTCCTTGCAGTCCAAAGCCTCTCAAGAGTCTTCTCTAATGCCACAGTTCAAAAGCATCCATTCTTCCGTGTTCAGCTTTCTTTATAGTCCAACTCTCACATGACTACTGGAAAAACCATAGCTTTGACTAGACAGACCTTTGTTGTCTTGGCATTTTAAAATGCTGTCTAGGTTGGTCATAGCTTTTCTTCCAAGGAGCAAGTGTCTTAATTTCATGGCTGCAGTCACTATCTGCAGTGATTTTGGAGCCCCCCCCAAAATAAAATCTCCCAAATCAGTCTTAAAGATCAACCCTGAATATTCACTGGGAGGACTGATGATGAAGCTCTAGTATTTTGGTCATCTGATTCGAACAGATGACTCATTGGAAAAGTCCCTGATGCTGGGAAAGATTGAGGGCAGGAGAAGAGGGCGTCAGAGGATGAGATGGCTGGATGGGCATCACCGATGCGATGAACATGAACTTGGGCAAACTCCGGGAGATGGTGAGGGACAGGGAGGCCTGGCATGTTGCAGTCCATGGGGTTGCAAAGAGACAAGACTGGGCAACTGAACACCACCACCACCAGTGGTAGCAAATCCAGCTCTGCATCAGAAGTATCTAGGGTGAGCTGTTTTTTTTAAATCAATGGAGCTTTTAAAAACATTCTGAACCCTACTTCCCAGGTGGCACTAGTGGTAAAGAAGCTGCCTGTCAGTGTAGGAGATGCCAGAGACAAGGGTTTGATCCCTGGGTTGGGAATATTCCCTGGAAGAGGACATGGCAACCCACTCCAGTATTCTTGCCTGGGGAAATCTCATGGACAGTGGAGTCTGGTGGGCTACAGTCCATAGGGTCAGACATGACTGAAGTGACTTAGCATGCATCTACAAACTCCACTCCAGGCTTACTGAGTCAACAACTTTGGGGTCCCCAAGAACATGCATATCATAGCTTCCTTCGTGATTCTATCCACCCCTAACACCAACATGGTTTTACATTTAGAAAGGAAGTGGCTAGACCAGAAGGAATTTCTCTCCAGGTGTAGCTGGAAGTTTCTCACTCGTCCTGGCGATCCTGGTGAGGCAGAAAACAGAGCAGATGGCTCCCTCTGGTGGTGTAGTTAGGCTGTTGACTGTAGAGGTGATCTTGACTTTAAACCGATTTCAGCCCTTGTGTAAAAGGTATGTATTCAGATGTTAAGCTTCCTGGTGCCTTGTTTGAAGGAATAAGATTGCATATGAAACTAAAATTATTTATGTCATAGTGAACTCGGCCATCCTTTGGCATCAAAGGATGCTCTCATGTAGACATAAAGTTCTCAGGTGTTTTCATGAAAGTGGGGACTTATTTGTCATCAGTTTCACAATACCATACACTTTTTAACCTTCTAAGAGCACAGAGACCCCAGTTCTACTTACCAAGTCATATGAGCCACTCAGTTCAGCAGCCTGGTGGACAAATAACACAATAATAATAACAAATATCAGTGCATATCCTTTGTTTCAGTTGGGAGAGCAAGATTATGTTGCAGTTTAAAAAAAAAACAAAACCCTCAAGATATCAGTGCTTCAGAACAAAGGTTTAGGACAAACACTGCACAAGTGTCTGGTCGTGCATAGGTGAGGCTGCTGTGTCTGGTACAGGCGCTCAGGCACCTCGGCTGAAGGAACCATCACTGTCTTGAACCTGCCTGATGGTGACGGCAAAGCAAAAGGCTCTGGAAGGCTGTCCATGCTCCTCCTGGCAGTGGACCCATGTCTTTTCTGCTTACCACCCCATGGCCACAGCTGTGGTCCCATCCACCCAAGAGACTGTGGAAGTTCAGTCTTCCTCTGGGCCTGGAAAGAGAAGACATCAGTTGTGCTGATGACTGCCACACCTTGGTTGAAGCAACACTTAATTTCTTATTTACACATTACATAAGATTTGGGACTACACCTGTGAATGGTTCAAAATATACCCATTGAGAACCTCTCTGACTTAATTTGTTCCTTGTTCTAATATGCTGGGACAGTGGCACTGTGTGATGCCATCCGTATTTCAAATTTCTATTTTCCAGTCATTTTTAAAATGTGTCTTCAGCACACAGCCAGACATTTGACTTAGGAAGAAGATATATAGTTTAACCACCTAGATTGTACTACTGAGGAGAAAACAGAAAATTAGATTCAATTTCCCTTCTATGATCCTTGGTCAGATTAAGTGAGAAAATGGATCTTGTCTGCTTGATTGGCATTGTTTTTTACACAATGCATATGTCTTTCCACTCATCTGTTTTCTCTTAATGATGTTATCACCTTATGAACTTTGACATCAAAATTAGTACTACACACAGAAACTGTCAAACTAGGTATCAACACATATTTCCACTTTGTGTTGCTTTTTTTTTTTTTTTGTACAACTGTTGTCCTAATGGTCTAAATCATGCTATTTGCACAGTGTGTCTCTAGAGGCTTGGTTTTCCAATGCTGAATGTGAGGGTCCCTGAAATCACTCATTAAGTCTTCTGTGTTTTCTCTTAAGAACATGCCCTGTTTTCATGAGCCTTTTACGTTGGAAACACTGCTTTCCCAGAAGGTTTTGACATATGTCAAATTGTGAATGGAAATGGTTAACGGAGAAGGAAAAATTTTTCAGTTTCCAGGTTCAGTTGGGAGAGCTTTTTTCTTTGCCTGTGGTAAAGGGACAAGAACCTTACAGAGATTTAAGTATTACTAAATCATGGGCCGGGCTAGGGAGGTGGGAGGATGTTAAAGAAAAAGTTGTACCTTCTAGTTGCTTCTTCTCTGGCTTTCATAAAAATAGAATTTTTCCAGTTTTAGAATCCTGGCAAGTTGAAAACAGGAATTAATTATAAGGTTTTGATTGTTTTTTGTTTTTTTTTTTTAATGCTGCATGATTAAAAAAACCTGTTTCCTCATTTTTTCAACCCTATTTGGAAAGTAAAGAATTTAAAAAGAACAAAAGTCGCCCATAATCTCACTTTTGGAATTAGTCTCTTCAAAGTTGCCTTTACATTCAGTGATAGCAAAACTAGGGGCATTGACAAACACTGCCTACCCAAGAGTCTCTTTCACTTCTCTTTTTGAAGTCCACTGCCTGTCATTCAGGCTTCTGAAATTAAAATACATTCCAAACAATTTTGTAATTTATCAGTTAAGGCACACCTGTTTCTCCCACCTCTGAAGTAGAGAATACCCCTTTAAAAATAGGCTTGTATTTGTAAGTAGTACTTCCTTAGAAAATAATAAAAAAATACGAAGAGCAGTTTATAGAACTAGTGATTGTGGCCACTCAGAGAAGCACTTTCTTTCCTCCAGCAGACTGGGCATTTGATTGCAGTATGGTTGAGAGTAAAAGGTAGGATGTTTGCAGTAAAGACAGTTGTTACCACATTCCTGGTGTTCCGTTTCTCTCCCCTGTTCTTACTGACACTAAACTTGGTGTTCTTCTTCTAACCTGTTTTTTATAAATGTTAGCTCATTGACCCTTTATTTCTAAATAGATATAATCAACTCTTTGCATTGCTATTGTGTTATATATTCTAAGGTAAGAGAGAATGGCCTCTGACTTGCAGGAAATAATCAACTCCTTGAATGTAGATGAAATTCTGAGTCAGTTCTAGATGGAATATTCTATTCTTTTCCCAATGACAACTTGCCAAACTGAAGCCGTCTCTCCAGTTGGCACTGAACCTACTAATTTCCTTTGCTGATCCCTTATCAACCCTCCTGGATTCAGGGAAGTATGCAGCAGAAGCGGGGAGAGGAGCCTACAGTAAGGACAGACACTCGGGTTTTAATTTTCACTCCATTTCAAGCTGTGTGATTGTTGGCCAGTCTTTGTTTTTTTCTGGTTTTCAACCGCATCTGAAAGAATCATCATTCTGCTCTTAAAATTTTGCCCATCTGTATTTTTAATCTTTACCACTGATGGAGTGGTAAGCTTCATGTATTTTTTTTTTAATGTGATGTGCCAAATATTAAACTTTAAGGTTTGGTTGACCACTGTATTCTCAGTGCCTGGCACAGCACAAGAGCCTCGCCATACCTACTGAGTGAACAAAGGAACTTAGTATGTAGCACCTGTATAAGCCCCGTAGCTAAAAAATGGCAGAGAATTCTGTTCTAGAGGCACAGAGCATTACATTATGTGTCTGCTAGAAGTAATTTCTGCCAGATAATAACTTTTGATTAACTGAATTCAGATATAGAACTCAGAACTTGT
Source organism: Oryx dammah (assembly GCF_014754425.2). NCBI lineage: Eukaryota > Metazoa > Chordata > Mammalia > Artiodactyla > Bovidae > Oryx > Oryx dammah. Next base: position 39,581,258 of record NW_024070189.1, read on the forward strand.
AAGACAGAACTTCAGATATTCAGGTGAAATCTGCGTTGATGAATTTTGCTTTTTCTGTTGTTGTTGGGCCACAATGGTGCATTTTTAGATAATGTTTTAAGAAAGCATTTGAATTATTTGCCAATCATTTTAAAAATGACAAGATTATACATACGAACTCAATTTCTAGCTTCTTTTGGAAAATTGGAAGAACTGGCCATCTGGGGTTACACATTCCCACCTGGCAGCAGTTGTCAGAAGTTGAGGTGGGTCAGGTGGGCTTTCTAATCCACCCCAGATACTCTCTCCACCACTACCTGCTCTAGAAAATTAGATTGTAATCATCAAACCCCTCTGTTCACATGAGAGATGCTGTGATGACTGGGCAAGTTTGGCTTCTTTAAGAAAATCACACAGTGCAAATATTCTGAATTGATCAAAGAATCAGGATAAATCTGGAGTTCATTTGTGACAGTGTAGAATCTACATTTTCATTTTTCTTTAATTACATTAGTCAATAAGAAAAGTGTTTCATTGGAATGTATTCTGAGTTTGGATCTACATCTGAATTTTGCATTGTTGATACCACCAAATTTTTATAGTGTCTCTCCATCTTTGTCAGGCATTAGAAGCAGGTGGAAAGCTTATGAAAAATGTAAGTGCCCAGGCCCACGCCATAGCATCTGATTGGGTAGGTTTGGGATGGAGTCTGAGTAGTTACATTTTTACAAATTTTACAGATAATTCTGATCCCATTGGAAGATGAGAACTGCTGATCTGGAGCAAATACTCCTGCCCTTTTGGTGAGTGTGTGTGTGTGGGGTGGGGGGGCGTCCCTTGTTTTTGGAACCGCTGCTTCTACAGAAGAAGATTCTTAGAGAAGAAATAGACATGAAGACGTTTGTCTCTGAGGAACACTTGCGGTTAAGGCTCACAGCCGATATAACAGCCCACAGGGCTTCTGCAGTGAAGCAATAAAGTCTGGCGGGCAAGTCAGCACAGGTGCACGCGTGAGAGCTGACCTAGGCTACCGACCACTTTGGTTGACTAACCACCCAGAAATGTCTGGAACTATTTATATTTAAGGTAAAACATCATCAGTTTCTTTCCCACAAGCATACAGAATTAAAGAACCATAGAATTTTTGGAGGTAAACCAGCCTTCAGAGATTTCGATTATTTGTCCTATTTTATAAGAGAGAAAACTAACCAACCTGTCTAAGCCCACACAGTGGATGGCAAAGCCGGAAATATTATTTGGATCTCTTGAATTCCAGTCTGAGGCTCTTTCTATTATACCTGCTCACCTCAAAACAGTATCCAAATATCCATATCTGTTATATTGCATTCATAAGCGTTGTTTCATTACATTTGAAGGTATTATATGTAAACTTTGATGAAGAGATGAAAGAGTGAGAACTTCAGGAGTATGATAAAATTTAAAACTATCAATGTGACATCAAAATTTTGGTGAATTGCTTTGAAAGGGAAAAGAATGAATAAATAAAAGTTGGGGTGCAGGATAAATCTTTTTTAAATTAAGAACTGCTTTTTAAAGATTTTACAAGTTTATTTCTGGCTGCTTTGTGTCTTTGTGCGGGCTTTCTCTAGTTGCCGCAAGCAGGGGTTACTCTCCAGCTGCAGTGTGCGGGCTTCTCATTGCAGTGGTTTCTCTTGTAGAGTATGGGCTCTAGGGTGTGTGGGGTCAGTAGCTGTAGCTCCTGGGCTCTAGGGCGCAGCTTCAGTACCTATGGTGCATGGGCTTAGCTCCCCAGAGGCATGTGGGACCAGGGATCGACCAGGATTGAACCCATGTCCCCTGTATTGGCAGGCAGATTTTTAACCACTGAACCACCAGGGAAGTCCCAGGATAAATCTTAATACGTGGCAAGCCACAGTTCGTCAAGATGTGAAAGTTGGAAGCTGCTGGCTATAAAATGTCCTTGTACTAGTTGTTTGGAAAATGCTGTCCATGAAGTTAGAACCGCAAATCATGCAGACCCTGCGATCACACTGTTTATAAGAACAAAGGGCTGACGCGCGGGGATGACCCAGAGAGATGTTGTGGGGAGGGGGGTGGGAGGGGGGTTCATGTTTGGGAACGCATGTACACCTGTGGTGGATTCATGTCAATCTATGCCAAAACCAATACAGAATTGTAAAGTAAAAATTAAAAATAAATAAATAAATTAAAAAAAAAAAAAAGAACAAATGGGAAATATTTGAGACTGGGAGTCAAGTCTGGGTTTACATTTGAAATAAAACTGCTTCCTTCCCAAGATAAGTATTACATCGCTCAGAGGGACAACACATGAAGGATAGATAGGTATAAACGTTATAAATTCCTGTCTTCTCTCTAGTAGTTTAATAAATCTTTTCCAAAACCTTCCCTAAATTACCCTGAAACTCCTCCCTAAATGAAGCACAGTGTTTCACGTTTGTAAAAACCAAATGTTTTGGGCTTCTCAAATACAAGTGAGGGGAAGGAAGCCACTTAGCTGAGTTACTTTGTATCATAAGAACATTTAATACTTTCAATCTGTTATCTCATACCACAGCCAGCCTTTACCCGGTAGGCTCTTAGGGGTTTAGGTTTTGTCATTTCTTTCACATTTAAGAGAAAAAAAAAAAAGCAAGTAATAGCTCAGAGATGATATCTAAGAAATGCATTTGTGTCTAGGGTGGGAAGCAACAGCCAAAGGACACTTGGTCATTTGGCAAGAAGATATTTGTATATAAAAGACAGAAAGCAATGTTATTTGGGGCTTACCCAGTGGTTCACACAGATGGTAAAGCTAAAAGTCCTTTTACCAAAATATGGAACAGACACTTCCTGGACCACAAAGTTGGAAAACACAAGATAACATTTTGCTTTGTTAGATGCACACATTTTACATTATACTCTGAAGAGAGAGGTGGGGGGCGTTCAGGGGGCTCAGGTGCTGTGTGATGTCTTTAGAATCCAATGTGGAGGCACAATTGATAACACGCCATGTACATCATAGGAGGCGGATGTTGACAGTCCCCTGCTAACCATGCCCAGGATGGGGGTAAGGGGATCCGTGTGTGCACAACCACTTCACTGAACCACCCAACCCTTTTAGTGGCTACTGCTTTGTAGTTATTTATTTAAGTTTATTTGTAATTGGAGGATAAGCCTTTATATGTGGTGTTGGTTTCTGCTGTACAACAGTGTGAATCAGCTGTAAGTATACATATATCCCTTCCCTCATGAGCCTCCCTCCCACTCTCCTCCTATCCCAGCCCTCTGGGTCATCACAGAGCACCGAGTTGAGCTCTCTGCATTATAAAGCAGCTTCCCACCTGCCTTGGATTTAAAGAGACTTAGATAGGTTCTGTGGAGAAGGCAATGGCACCCCACTCCAGTACTCCTGCCTGGAAGATCCCATGGACGGAGGAGCCTGGTGGGCTGCAGTCCATGGCGTCGCTAAGAGTTTGACACAACTGAGCGACTTCCCTTTCACTTTAAACTTTCATGCACTGGAGAAGGAAATGGCAAGCCACTCCAGTGTTCTTGCCTGGAGAATCCCAGGGACGGGGGAGCCTGGTGGGCTGCCGTCTATGGGGTCGTACAGGATTGTACACGACTAAAGAGACTTAGCAGCAGCAGCAGCAGCAGATAGATTCTGGGAGAAGGCAATGGCACCCCACTCCAGTACTCTTGCCTGGAAAATCCCATGGGTGGAAGAGCCTGGTAGGCTGCGGTCCATGGGGTCGCTAAGAGTTGGACACAACTGAGCGACTTCACTTTCACTTTAAACTTTCATGCACTGGAGAAGGAGATGGCAACCCACTCCAGTGTTCTTGCCTGGAGAATCCCAGGGACTGGGGAGCCTGGTGGGCTGCCGTCTATGGGGTCGCACAGAGTCGGACACGACTGAAGCGACTTAGCAGCAGCAGCAGCAGCAGCAGATAGGTTCTGAGAACCAGGGAACTGAATCCCCTCCCTTTCCCCTTCAGGTTTGTCACCCAAGTCCTTATGAATACCTGCTTTCTATTTAATTGAGCTCATGCTCCATGTTTTCTAAATACCTGACATGTTTATCCGTAAGTAGCACTATGTCCTTTTTTTCTCATATTCTCCAACAAAATAATGGCTAACTCCTGCCCTCTGTAAGATTCCATTTTAATCCCTTTACATGAAACAAACTTCTTAACTCCTTACACCCATCTGTTGAGGTAGGTACTATGATCCCCATTTTCCAGATGATGAAACTGAGGCACAGAGGAGTCCAGTTATCTGCTCAGAGTTCAAAGTGCTAAGTATTTGAACACAGGCAGCTGGCTTCAGAATCTGCTTAACTAGTACATTATGGTGCATGCCTGTACACAGACACATGCTTTTAGAATTTTTTATTCTTATCCTTAAAATCAGTGGAGGTGATAAGGAAGACATCTCAAGGCCTACTTCCTAGACACTTCTCTGTGTTGGCTGCTTTGGAGGTTTCATTTGTTCAGAAGCTTACAGATGATCTCCATCAAACACCACCTGTGTTCTTTATTATGGACAACTGATATTTTCTCAGTTCTGTGTAAGGTGTTGTAGAAATACAGTCCCAAACATTATCCCATCTTACCACACAGCTAGTAAGTTCTAGAACTGCAGTTCTAACCCATGGCTGTTTAGTTACAAAGCCCAAAATTAATTTTTTTTTATTTTTATACAATGTTCACATCAACTTCCCCCCAAACCCAGTAAATCACTCGCTATGACTGTATCCTCACCAGTATTCATTTTCTGTTCCTTTTAAGATGGGGATATTTATATTTCAGAGCAATTTTTTTCATAGCCAACTTCTTCTATTCCAAATTAAGAGTAATCACAGCTGGTTGGTTGGATAAAATCTGGATAAACATCTTTTTTACATGATGATATTAAGTGTATGAGTTTTTATAAAATGTGTGTGTTTTTGAGAGATTCTTCAGACATCTGGAGAATTTAAACTAGTAATTTATAATAGATTTCCTTGACTGGCAAGATAATTCCCTAATGGAAAAGCAGGCATTTATCTCAAACTGTAAGCAGCAGTGGAAAGAAGACTGAGACGTTGAAATTTTCAAGCCTGTAGTGCAAATTTGTGTTTATTTTGCTCTCTTTTTTTGTTCATTTATTAATAAACAAGACATAAACATTCCTTAAGGGCTTCCCTGGTGGCTCACTGGTAAAGAATCCACCTGCCAATGCAGGAGACCTGCGTTTCATCCCTGGCTGGGGAAGATCCCACATGCCGAGAAGCAACTAAGCCCATGCACCATAATTCCTGAGCCTATGCTCTCGAGCCCAGGAACCACAGCTACTGGAGTCTACCCACAGAAATTACTGAAGCCTGCATGCCCACTTATAATATCTCCACAGCAAGAGAAGCCATCTCAATGAGAAGCCTGCATATTGCAACAAAGTTCCTGCTTGCCACAACCAGAGAAAAAGCCTGCAATGAGGACCCAAGTATAGACAAAATCAAATAAATGAAAAAATTTAAAAACTTCCTTAAAACCTTATTTTACCCTTTTTGTCATTGCTATTTTGACAAAAATTTTAGACTTACAGAAAAGTTGCTAGAATAGTACAAAGAGTCTCTGGGTACCCTTCAATGAGATTCACCAATTGTTCACACTTTGCCACATTTGTTTATAATTTTCTATCTCAATGCACATGTAATATTAATTAATTGATTGATTTTTGAACCACTTAAAAATAAGCTGCAGACATAATGTTGACTTACCCCTAAATATTTTGAAGTATATTTCCTAAGACAAGGATGTTTTCTCACATAATCACAGTAAAATGATCAAGACAGAATTTAACACACTTATAGTATCATTATTTAATCCACACTAAGTGATTTATAAGATTATTCAAATTTCATCAATTATCTCCAAAGGTCTTTTATAGCTGAACTGCATCTGGAATTGGACTTTGCATTGAGCCATCATAGTTCTTCAGTCTCCTTAATTTGCAGCAGTTTCTTATACTTTTTTGACTTTCATGACGTTTGTATTTTTGAAGAGACATAAATAACAATAGCAATAGATTATAGATTATGTATAGTAAACAGTATGATTTATAATCGATACCATGAATATATAATTATAACATATCTAACGTATATGTACACCATTCATACAATGCACGGGCTTCTCAGGAGGCACTAGCGGTAAAGAACCTGCCTGCCAGTGCAGCAGACATGCGAGACACTGGTTTGATTCCTGGGTCAGGAAGATTCCTTGGAGGAGGGCATGGCAACCCACTCCAGTATTCTTGTCTGGAGAATCTCATGGACAGAGGAGCCTGGCAGGCTACGGACCATAGTTTTGCAAAGAGTCAGGCATGATTATAGCGACTTAGCACATATAATGCATACACGAACATACTCATGAATTATTTCATAATCTATAATCTATTGGGAATAGGTCTTCACATGAGAGGCAACAATAAGGGTAAAGTCCCAGAGGCAAGAAACAGCATAGTTAGTTGGGAACCTAATGAAATTTTTTGTGTCTGTGCTGTGCAACATGGTAGCCATATTGGATATTTATAACCTCTTGTATAGATGATAGATGATGCAAAAACTCATGAGTATAGATGATGTAAAAACTCATGAGTCCATACTAAGAAGTAAATATAAACATAAATAAATAAGAAAATAGAAAAATAACTTCTTTCAGTAAAATAATAATTAAAACAAACGTAAGAAGGAATAACAGAATTATGAAATTACCTCAGATATGCAGATGACACTACCTTTATGGCAGAAAGTGAAGAGGAGCTAAAGAGCCTCTTGATGAAAGTGAAAGAGGAGAGTGAAAAAGTTGGCTTAAAGCTCAACATTCAGGAAACGAAGATCATGGCATCCGGTCCCATCACTTCATGGGAAATAGATGGGGAAACAGTGGAAACAGTGTCAGACTTTATTTTTTGGGCTCCAAAATCACTGCAGATGGTGACTGAAGCCATGAAATTAAAAGACGCTTACTCCTTGGAAGAAAAGTTATGACCAACCTAGATAGCATATTCAAAAACAGAGACATTACTTTGCTGACTAAGGTCCGTCTAGTCAAGGCTATGGTTTTTCCTGTGGTCATGTGTGGATGTGAGAGTTGGACTGTGAAGAAGGCTGAGTGCCGAAGAACTGATGCGTTTGAACTGTGGTGTTGGAGAAGACTCTTGAGGGTCCCTTGGACTGCAAGGAGATCCAACCAGTCCATTCTAAAGGAGATCAACCCTGGGATTTCTTTGGAAGGAATGATGCTAAAGCTGAAACTCCAGTACTTTGGCCACCTCATGCGAAGAGTTGACTCATTGGAAAAGACTCTGATGCTGGGAGAGATTGGGGGCAGGAGGAGAAGGGGACGACCCAGGATGAGATGGCTGGATGGCATCACGGACTCGATGGACGTGAGTCTGAGTGAACCCCGGGAGATGGTGATGGACAGGGAGGCCTGGTGTGCTTCGAGTCATGGGGTCGCAAAGAGTCGGACATGACTGAGCGACTGAACTGAACTGAACTGAACCCTCATGAGTAATAATGGACTCAGGCAAGAATCACCAATGAATTCTAAAACTAGTGGATTAAAGTTTGAAAAGGAAAAAGATATTTATATGGCCTCAAAATATCACTTTATAACTCATTTATTAATTAGAAAGGAACAGACAGTAACTTTCCAGTGGGTAAACCAAATCGTCAAAGTTAATATTCACCAATGTTGGAACAAATCATCTCCATGTGCCTCTCGGTATGATGCATTAAGGAAGACACAACTTCATGTATGTGATATCCCCATTAAAATTAATTCTACTTATGAGAAAGAAGACAAATCCCAAAGGAGGAATATTCTACAAAAAAATATTTGCTTTTTAACGACAAGCTTGCTTAAACCGAGAATTGCATTGAAAGTTGCATTATCAATGAGCACCACTAGATGTCACTGTGGTTCTTCAAGTTGCACAAATTTTATCCGTGTTAATAAAGAATATAAATTCCTTTGTCGCCTGCTTCCTGTATTCTGACATCCCTGTGGACTAGACACGTTTAGCCAGTTCCACCACATATAGCTTTGGAGAGGCCTACAAGTTAAATAACAGTATAGCACTGGAGGAGGAGTTAGCAAGCTTAGATTCAAGATCGTATTTGCTGCTACAGGCTGTACTATCCATTCTCTGGCTATTCCTGCTCTGTCTTTGGGGCTTTTACAAGGAGAGAGGATTCAGATTGTCTGCTCTTAGCCTCCTCTAGCTCTGACAGTCTATGATTTTACATTGATATTTTCTTAACTAAAATCACTTGTGCCTCTTACAAGGTTTTTGCCTAACCCATACTGGACCCACACACTGGTTTTCTTTTCTTCACCTTGTACTCTCATCTGTCTGATGTTTGTCTTTAAGTTGATTCTGTTTTTATAAATGCAAGTAAAGAAAAAAAATTACAGGCCGATCACAAATGGAAACCAGTTCACTTGCCATAAATAGAGGGTAACCACAAAAATAAATATACTAAAAATAACATAATGTAATTAAATTTGAGCTGGATGCTGTCATCAACCAAAGGCTCAGAGTTTGTGGCCTGTTCTGTTTTTCCTCTTCAAAGGAAGGTTTGAAGGTGTTAAAGATGAAGACAGACTGCCCAGAGATGTTCGTTGTGACATAAGAGAAAAAATAGAGACTTAGAAGACCTTTCTCTCTGCACGGTTTAGTATTATTTAATTCTGTATCCACAAAACCAGCCACAAAGCTTCACATATATAAAATCAGTTCCATGCTCTCATAAGCTTTTCTAAGTCATATTATTTTCTCTATTCCTCCTTTCTTCCTTCCTTCTTTCGTTTCTTTCTTAATTCTTGCTTCTTCAACATTTCTAATAGATCAGAAAGTGTCATTAGAAATCATACATTATTAATTGTTTTCTTCAGTCCATATTTAAGCTTTCATTTTGTTTTGATATCCCTTTCAGTTTAGTATTGGTTTAGCTTCTCTTTTGTGTTTATTTAAATTTGCTTTTATATTCAGTCTTCTTCCATTTAAAACACTCACTCCCCTTTTAACATAGGAGATGATATATACCCTTCTGCTGTCAATGTCGAAGCAATTATATGCCACCAAATGGCTTGTGATTTGGCATCTTCTCCTGATAAAGGCTTATGATAGATAGGATGTGGCAGAGGTCAGGAATTCTGCTGAGTACAACCTGAAGGTATGCTTCAAATTGCTTGAGCTTTATCCAAATCCCCTAGGACACAATCAGAAAACTGGTCCCCTTCAATTTTGGTGCGGAGTTTTTTTTTCTTCATTCTTCACAGAGATTCAGAGTGAAGATGTCTTAGGCTGAGCCACATAATTGCACCCTTTACTCCCTAACGTTAGTGTGGCCGTTCCTGCTTTGTATAATCTGTTATAATTACTGATTTTTCAGGCCACAATTAGCATAGGGGTTTTTTGTAGGAGCAGAGACAATTTCTTAGCTACCCAATGTTACTAAATAATTTAAAAGGGGGAAGACAAAGAACTTCTATCAGATGGGTTTTATTTTCTTAAATCTGTGTCGCCATTAAGGAAAACCATGACAAGGTGAAGAAATCAGGAGAGTCAAAAAGATCAGCACACCAGTTATTTCCCACAGTATAAAAGTTATTTTTTTTCTCATTTTCTTTTCTTGGTGAGATGGATTTAATTTGCCATTAGAAGCCCCAAATCTGAGAATTCATTTTCCATGTTCACCAAAACAGAATGCTTATAATGCTTTTTCTCTTGCACGAAACACTGTTCCTATCTGTAAAAACAAACAAAAAAAAAACTAGATAGAGACCTTTTCAGAAGAAATTTTCATAAAATGTTGATTTTGAATCAATAGAAACCTTTTCTGTACCATATTCTATAAAACTATATTCTTACCACCCACCCCAATTCAGTGTGCGAAGCCCCTGATTTTCTCTTTTTTCAGTATTCATCGCTGTAACTCTGCTGAGATTCAAACCCAGGTGAGTAGATATTAAAGATTTCACGAGATATACAAAGCATGATTTCTTCTGGTCAGAGACCTGCTTGAGACTTGCTAAGGAATTATTCAGGTTTCCTCTAACCTCATTTATTTCTGCTGATGAATGCTTATGATTCCATTATCCTCTTGATGTTTACAGATTCCTGCCCCCAGCTTCCTCCTCCAACATTCACTCAACTGTTTTATTCTGTGTTGACATCAGTCTTAATGGATGATGGTATTCTGGCAGAATCTCCTTCCAAGGTTTTGAAGATCACTAGTAAGTGTACTCTGAGCCCATTTCTGGAACTATATCCCCAGTGTGTCCTTAGAGCTACAAATTATACTTTGGTTCATTGTTTTAAAGTGTCTAGAGCCAGCATGTCTGTTTGAGATACTGAGCTAAGTATTGTCTTCCCAGCACATCTATAACTATTGATTCCTTCCTATGAGAGAGGCCTAATTATATTTGTGCTTATCTTAGTACCACAGCATCGAAAGAGGCTTTAAAGATCTATTTATCCCATCTGGTGCCCAGGTCCTCACCCTATCAGCCTTCGGTAGCTCGAGTAGTATAAACCAATTTGGGGCAAGTTACACCAAAAAGGGTGTTTATCGTATTAATAAAGGGTGGCTCAGAAACCATACTGACGCTGGGGAATCTAGGTACCAAGCACTGTCTTTAGGAGTTACTGGTGACTCCTTTGTTCGGGGGAGCTTTAAACTGCTCTCCACCCCAGTTCTTTTTTTTTTTTTTTATAATTTATTTTTTTTACTTTACAATTCTGTATTGGTTTTGGCATACATTGACATGAATCCACCACGTCCACCCCAGTTCTTAGTCAGGGCACTTGAGATTCCTTATGTTTATTCAAAATGCTATGTAAAAGTAGGTCAAAGTTGTCCCCCAAATCCTACCCTCCACCAGATTACCACCGCCATCCCTTCTACACAGAAGTGAAAAGGATGCCACTGAAACAATGGCTAAGGGGGGTCAGCTTTGCATCATCTCCCAGACTCCAACCCTGTACCCCACAGAGAAGGAGTTCCTGGGGGACAGGGTCCACTGGGGTCATCTCAGGTCATGATGTGACCACCTTTTGTTCAAGGTTGGCTTTTTTTGGCCATGCCATGTAGCTTGTGGGATCTTAATTCCCTGACCAGGGATTGAACCTGGGTTTCCTGCAATGGAAGCTCAGAGTCCTAACTACTGGACTGTTAGGGAATTCCTGTGTCCAGAGTTACTGGTAAGTCAAGGGTGTCACAACAGGGAAGAGATAATTCCCCTCCAGGAAAATTGGAGGCTGTTCTGTTAGAAAGGAGGAATGGCAAAAAAACCTGTGTTCACTAACCTCATAAGAGAGAGACTTCACTTCTGGTGACGTGGGCTATGAGGCTCTTCATGTACCTCTTGATGAGGTTCTTTGAGTTAATAAAGGGTTACCAAACCTATTCTCTCAAAAGAGTGGGGCAGGTAGATTTTTTTTTTTATCTTGAACTATCTTAAAAATCTTAGTCAAGGTATAATTTATGTGTAATTAATAAACTCTACAACTTTAAAGTGTAGTATTTGATAGGTTTTGACATACATATGTACTTTTATCAGAGTATTGTTGATTTACAATGTTGTGTTAGTTTTGAGTGTACAGCAAAGTATATTAGTTATACATATACATATATTTACTCTATTTTAGAATATTTTTCCATATATATCATTACAGACTATTGAGTAGAGCTCCCTGTATGATACCCTAGGTTCTTATTAATTATCTATTTTATATATAGTAGTAAGTATGTGTCAGTCCCGATCTCCCAATTTATCCCCCCTCCATTCCCCTAGTAATCATAAGTTTACTTCCTACATCAATGACTGTACTTCTGTAAATAAGTTCATTTGTACCTCCCCTTTTTTAGATTTCACATTTTTGTGATAACACATGATATTTGTCTTTCTGTGACTTACTTCACTCAGTATGACAATCTAGGTCCATCCATGCAGATGACATTATTTTATTCTTTTTATGGCTGAGTAGTATTACATTGTGAACATGTACCACATCTTCCTTATCCATTTCTCGTTGATGGACATTTAGGTTGCTTCCATATCTTGGCTATTGTAAATAGTGTGTAATGAATAGTGGGGTGCATATATATGTTGAATTATGGTTTTCTCCGGGTATGTGCCCAGGAGAGGGATTGCTGGGTCTTATGGTAGTTCTATTTTTAGTTTTTAAGAAACTTCCATTCTGTTCTCTATAGTGGCTGTACTAACACTTTCACTTTCATACACTATGACCAAGTGGGATTTATACCTGAAGTGTTGGGTTGATTTAACATGCACTTCTGTAGAGTATAGGCCTTAGCAGTAGAATTTCTGGATTACAGAGTAAAAGATTTTGTAGATAATGCCAGACTGATTTCCAAGGTGGTTGTAATCATTAGCAGTATATGAAAGCTCCTATATATATTAAGCAGCACTCAGTATGGTCAGGCTTTTAAACTTCTGCCAATTTGATGGGTATAGTGATATCTTATTTGGGTTTTATTTTGTATTTGCCTGAATCCTAATAAGGGTGAGTACTTTCTTGTCTATGTATTGGTCATTTGAATATCTTCTGTGTATGTGTGTGAAATTCAGTTAAAGTTTATAAATACTAGTAATAGTAACAATCTATTGAATGTTGGCTATGTGCCAGGCACTGTAAAATTGCTTGATATAGATTCATTTTATCATCACTGTAACCCTGGGAGGTGGGTGCTATTAATTATGTCTATCAAATGCTACTTTCTCTGATACACGATTTTTCTTTTTTTACTCTATTAACGAGGTGAATTATATTACTTCATTTTTATTATGCTGCATGTGTGAGTACATAGTCACTTAGTTGTGTCCAACTCTTTGTGACCCCATGGACTGTAGCTCGCCAGGCTTCTCCATCAGTGGGATTCTCCAGGCAAGAATATTGGAGTAGGTTGCCATGCCCTTCTCCAAGGGATCTTCCCAACCCAGGGATGGAACCCAGGTCTCCTGCATTGCAGGCAGATTCTTTCCATTCTGAGTCACCAGAGAAGCCCCTTATTATGCTGCATCAACCTTAAAATCTTTGTATATATTGTAAATTCAATTTATTAATATTTTTTAAAAATAAAAAAGTCTGTTCATTAATAAGATTAGCCTGCAGTGGTCCTGTTCTTATTAGGTTTTGGTGTCAATATTATTTTTAATTTTGAGTATTCATAATTATCCAGTTCACTTCTTCTACTAGTTTGGAAGTAACACCCTAGTTCTACGATGTTTGTTCTTACGTTATTTACTGGGTTGAATTGTGTCCCTGCCCCAAATCCAAAGGATTTATTGAAGTCATAACTATTGATACTTATGAATGCGGTCTAATTTGGAAATAAGGTATTGAAGATGTAACCAAATTAAGGTGAGGTCATCAGGGTGGACCCTACTCCAATATGATTGGTGTTATAAAAAGAGATGAGAGGGACTTCCCTGGCTGTCCAGGGGTTAACACTCTGTCCTGCCAATACAGGGGGTGCAGGTTTGATTCCTGGATGGGAAACTATGATCCCACATATCTCATGGTGAAGCCAAAAGATAAAAAACAAACAAACCAACTAACAAAAAAGATGACAGGAGGAAGGAAGGATGATAGGAGGAAGATGGCTCTGTTAAGCCTGGGCTATGAAAAGATGGTTTCTTCCCTAGAGCTTCAGAAAGACACTGGGCCTGCCATCACCTTAATTTTGGATTTCTACCCTTCAGCACAACTTCCTAGGTGGTGCTAGTGGTGAAGAACTCGCTTGCTAATACAGGAGATGTAAGAGATGTGGGTTCAATCCCTGGGTCAGGAAGACCTTCTGGAGGAGGGCATGGCAACCCACTCCAGTATTCTTGCTGGGAAATCCCCTGGACAGAGGAGCCTGGAGGGCTACAGTCCATAGGGTCACAAAGAGTCAGACACGACTGAAGAGACTTAGCACAGCATGCACGCTTCAGAACTGTGAGAGAATAAATCTCTATTGTTTTAAGTCACTGGGTTTGTGGTGGTTTGTTATGTCGGTCCTATGAATCTAATACACCTTAGAAATTACAAGCTGCCTAATTATCCTACCCAGGTCTAGAAGTCATCAGAAACATTACCTTTTCTTGGACAGATAATGAACATAAAAGACTACCAACAAGGACCTTTTTATCATTTCTTCATTTCCCCACCTCCAAGTCTTACGCTTTTGTTGTCTAACACTCTGCCAATCTCGTTTTACCCCCAGTAGAAAGTTTCATTACCATTTTGTACAGCTGATACTTATTTTATTTAACCACATTCTCTTTCTTGGTTCCACAAACTTTCTTGCATCTTGGATCAAATTTTTTTTTTATATATCATTGTCTTTCTGCCTGAAGCATATCAACAGAGCTCCTATAGTGAGAATCTGATGGTGAAAAATTCAGGTTTAAATTGTCCCTCAAGGGGTGTATTATTAGTAGAATTTTATGGTGGCAGTTATTTCCTTTTGATACTTTGAAGATGCCAGACCATTGTCTTTTAAAAAAAATAATTAAAATTTTAACTGATGTGTAGTTGATTTGTTGTTGTTGAGTTGCCAGGTCGTATCCTGCTTTTCAAGACTATATGGACTGCAACAGGCCAGGTTTCCCTGTCCCTCACCATCTCCAAGGGTTTGCCTAAGTTCACGTCCATTGAACTAGTTGATTTACAATGTACTACATTAGTTTATATATTGCCCCCAGCTCCAGCTAGTGACTGTTCTAACCCTTAAGCCAAAACAGTTCCACCTGCTAGCTTATGAAAGGGAAGCGCGGCCTGGTGATCGTTAATCTGAGAGGCTAAAACGAATGTAACGCAGCTGCCGGTTTCTTTGGTAACTGATGAACCAGCCTGACGTCACTTCCCCCTGCAAATGGCAGCCTCATTCTCTCCTGCGTAGCGAAGCTTGTTCCTATGTTCTGCCTGCTGTCTGCCATTATGCGGTGTGGCTCCACGATCCTTTTGCTTTGGATGTGTGAGATCCCCTATCTCAGTGGTCCCCAACCTTTTTGGCACCTGGGACTGATTTCCTGGAACACAATTTTTCCATGGACTGGGGTGAGAGGGTGGGGATGGTTGAGAGGAGTCGGGGGGCGAGGGGGATGGGGGCGGCAGATCGCTGCTTACCTCCTGCTGTTCGGCCTGGTTTCTATGAGTCCTCGGCCTGGATTTGGGGACCCCTGCCCTATTTACTAAATCATTTATGTCTCTCTCGTGGTCTCCTGGCTCTCTTCCATCTCAGACCTGGGCAAGTACAGGCCTTGCATGCCTGCTGGTTGCAGCCCAGCAACCACATAATGACTCAGTACTTTTATAGATCATACTCCATTTAAAGTCATTATGAAATAGTGGCTGTATTTCCCTGTGCTGTGAAATATATCCTTGTTGTTTACTTTATATATAGTAACTTGTCTTAATCCTCAACCCCTATCTCTCCCCTCTCCCCTTCCCTCTTCCCACTAGTACCCACTAGTTTGCTTTCTGTATCTGTCAGTCTGCTTCTGTTTTGTTATATACATTGGTTTGTTTTATTTTTTAGGTTCCACATATTGGCAAGGATGTGGAGCAAAAGGAACCTTGGTATGCAGTTGGTGGGATTCTAAATTGGTGATGTTACTATGGAAAACAGTATGGAGGTTCCTCAAAAAGCTCAAAATCGACCTACCATGTGACCCAGCAATTCCACTGCTGGGTATGTATCCAAAGCAAATGAAAACACCAATTCAAAAAGATACATGCATCCCAGTCTTCAGCATTGTTTACGTTGGTCAAGATATGGAAGTGTCCATCAACAGATGAATGGATCAAGAAGCTGTGGTATGTATATATACAATGGAATATTACTTAGCTACAAAAAAACAAAAATTTAGCATTTGCAGCAACACAGATGGACCTCGAGAGTATTATGCTTAGTGAAATAAGTAAAAGAAGAACAGAAAAATGCCTTCCTTCATTACTACTGAGAAACCAGTTGACTGTTGGTTAGAGGCCAGTCTATCTGCCAGTCTTTGAAGGTCTTTTTTACTCTTAGAATTTTTCTCTTCACCTTTGTTATTTTTTGTAATTTTACTGTCAGGAATCTAGTTGTGAATTTTTGTTTTATTTATTTCTTTGATTTTATTGAGATATATTTGACATACAGCATAATGACCTGGCATTCAGGTATGATACAAAATGATTACCATAATGTTTAGTCCATCACTTCAAACAGTGACAATTTTGTTCACCTTGTGATAACTTTTAGGACCTACTTTGTTAGCAATTTATTTTTATTTATTTGCATGGGGTTTCTTGGATCTCTTTGATCCATAGATGAATGCGTTTCTTCAGTTCTGGAAAATTCTCAACCGTTTTCTTTTCAACCATTTCTTCTGCCTCATCCTCTGTTTATATGACTCAATCAGATGCATGTTATCTCTCTTTGTACCCTCCTTTTGTCTTCCTCTCCTTTAAATGTTTTCCTACTCCATGTTTCATGCTTGATAGTTTATTCTAATTTATTTTTAACATACATTTATATTTTATAATTTACATGTAAAACTAGGTAGTTTTATAACTAAAATATATCTAATTAATGAGTTCATTAATTCTCCCTATATTTTATCCAAATCTGCTGTTAAACTCATTCACTGATTAAAAAAAATTTTTTTTTAATCTTTTATGCAAACTTGCCTCTCTTGCTGTTCCTTCAGCTCTAGTATTTTGAGTACTGGCCCTAATGCAAGCTCAGGCATTGACAGAGTCTAATTGAGACCCAGTTGGTTAGAAAATATGACCCATAAACCTAGGCTCATCTTTTCTGAAGAGAGAAATATAATTGTGCTCTATAGTGTGCAGGAGGGTTGGTGGGGGAGGACAGAGCTGAGTGAAGGGAGGAAAAGGCTGTACATTAAGTACTGGTGGCATTGACATCAGGGTGAGTGGGTGTTGCGCTGTAGCTGCCACAGAACAGCATTTGGCCTAAGGTTAAGTGGCACCCCACTCCAGTACTCTTGCCTGGAAAATCCCATGGACAGAGGAGCCTGGTGGGCTACAGTCCATGGGGTCGCAAAGAGTTGGACACAACTGAGCGACTTCACCTCACTTCACTTACATTAATAAAGATACTGTCTCTAGAATAGGGAGGTGCTCTACACCAGTCATTCAGCTAATCTTTCTTGTGTGTCAGATGTTTTATACAGTATTTTTGCATCTCAGAAACCTCAGTGAACTAAAAACAAGCAAACAGTGCTGGCTTCATGGAGCATATGATCCCTTGGTAAGGGGCAGAGTGTATACTATGAGCAGAGTAAATGAAGGAAATGTTTATGTCAGAAGTTGGTAAATGCTTTAAAGAAGGTGATTCAGAGTCTAAATGTGTGGGAAGAGGGAAGATGGCTGTTGTGATCAGTGTGGGATTCATTGAGAAGAGGACCTTTGAGAATACACTGAAGGACCCGAATCATCCAAGAGGGATGTCTGGGGGATGTTCTTTCCAGACAGGAAGGATCTTCAGCGCAAATGTGTTTGCACTAGAGGAATGTGCCTGTGTCCATTCCCTGCATTTTTAACACTGGTTATTTGAATATTTGTTTACAACAGCTCTATTCATTTCTTTTTCCAGTTTACTATGAGAAATTTGTTAATTTCCTATAACATAATCTGTTTCCTATGGTATGCCTGTTTTCTGCAGACATTTTCAAGGTTGTCATTTTTTTCTTTAAGCTTGGTAATGAAGGTGGTGTTTTAGCCTGTTTGAGGAGAGTGCATGTCTGAGGAGAGCGGAGCTGTTTTCTGCTTTTCTGCTTCCTTTTGTTTCTTCTAGATCTCACAGTGGAGTGGTGCTTCTTTCTGTGCCTGCTAGCCTTTGACTGCTAGCCTCCTTTGCTTTTGTAAAGTTACTGGTAGGGAGAAGCACAGCCTGGCACAGGTGCTCCTGTCCCGGGAGAAGCTTTGGGTTCACTCCCACTTGGATGTTGCCTTAAACCATTTTCACTGTTTGAGATTCCTTAGCCAGCTTCCCAGGTGTCTCAGTGGTAAGGAATACGCCTGCCAATTCAGGAGACATGGGTATGATTCCTGGATCAGGAAGATCCCCTGGAGAAGGAAATGGCAATCCACTCCAGTATTCTTGCCTGGAAAATTCCATGGACAGGGGAGCCTGGAAGGCTACAGTCCACAGAGTTGTAAAGAGTTGGACATGACTGAGGAACTAAACAGCCAACTCAGGTTGTGAGTTCCTGGAGGTCAGTCTTCCTGACACAGAGTCTGGGTCCCAAAGGCCCCCAGTTTAGGGGAAAGAGAGAGAGATTTCTACTAACTTTGCTCTGACGTGGAAAATACAGCTTTTTATCTTTTTTTTTTTAAAAAAGCTTTTTGAAACCCCAACTTAAGGCGAGCACCTCGCCTGGGCTTTGTGCCCTGACCTTTGCGGCCCCTCTCCCCATGTAGTCCGTGAGCAGAAGCCTGAGTCAACAGTAACCGGAAATGCTTGCAGGCATAAGCGCTTCCAAAATTCTGCTTATCTCTCTGCTTTCTCCAAAAATTTGCCTGGGGACTCCTGACTGCTGTTTGGGCTCCGAAGTCATTTTCAGGAGACGTTGGCAGTTTTGAAACTGATGTGTGCAGAGTGTGTGTGCAGCGGGGAGTGATCTAAATGATGTAACTGTTGCGAGTTGAAACTGAAAGCTCAGTAGTGGTGTTTTTAGTCACTCATATCCTTAAACGTGTCCAGGTTGGCATGGGGTTCCCAGAACATAGTGGAATTTGGGTGCTGAAATGCTTGGAAGTGCTATATACGTGGCTGTGGACCAGCACAAGGGAAAATGCACTTTGTTTAGACTTCTTACCTAATTCCAGCTGTTCAAGAATATGGTTCAAATCTATACTAGACAACTGCTTGCATATCTCAAGGTCTATGACTTCCACAAGTTTTAATACAAGAAGCTGAGCATATATGGTCTTTTTAAGTGTTAACATATTTACTGCAGAGAAAATAGATTCATCTGTGCAAATGATCAGGCTTAAGAATAGAAGCCTTTAAAGACACACAATTGAGAAATCAATAGTTGCTCTTATTTATTAGGAATACAAGCTGTTTTACATTTTAAAAATATCAGTTTTCTCCTACATACTTATATGCACAGTTAATGAAATAGAATATTTTCATTAAAATGTTTAAAAATAGCCATATTATTGAAATTAAGACTACTGTGAAGACTAAAAAAAAATTAACCCAAATTATAAAGCATTTGTTCTGAGGACATAAGTGTACTCATTGTCCTATGCTTACCATATTGTAAAGTTTAAAATCCTTGTGAAAATTGCCAGTGTCAACTTTCCTACTAATATGGCCCACAGATTTCAAAATCCAGTCTTTATTCTGTTTCATAGTACATTTTGAAGGGCACAGTCCATCACAGAAAAAAATATTTTCTTTCTCTTACTTACACAACACATGTATTCATGCCATTCAGTTGTAGACTATAAACAGTGAGTTGATTGGGCTTCCCAGATGGTACAGTGTTAAAGAATCTGTTTGCCAGTGCAGGAAACACAAGAGAAATGGGTTTGATCCCTGGGTTGGGAAGAGCCCTTGGAGTAGAAAATGACAACTTACTCCAGTATTCTTGCCTGAAAAATTTCATGAACAGAGGGGCCTGGTGGGCTATAGTCCATGGAGTTGCAAAGAGTCGGATAAGATGAGCACAGCAGCAGGGTGAGTTGATTGTTTTCCATTTTTTGGTGGATTCATGTCAATGTATGCCAAAACCAATACAGAATTGTAAAGTAAAAAAAATAATAATAATAAATAAATAAAAATTTAAAAAAATGAGATAATGGCCTTATGTACATATCATAGAAAAGTTATTTCCTTTCCCTGCAGGTTCCAGTAGCGATGATAAAGTCAGAGCTGGGCCCTGAATGCAGGTTGTGGGGTCTTTCCAGGGCCCAGGGCAGTGGTGTGAAATGTCTGGGGCTTCCTTCCTTGTGCAAGAAGCCAGGTGGACTCAGCCCTTTCTGACTCCATGTCCTCTAGATGACCCACCTCAAGTTCCAGATGACCCTTGAGTTGCTGACACAGATCACGATGGGTGACTCTTCCACACTGATTTTTGCACATTTACTCAGAAATTGAAATCTAGAGGCAGTGAGGCAGAGTGAGGGAGGGGCAGTGTGGCCCAAGGGTGCGGGCCTGGGATTGAACATGGATTTACCACTTAACAGAAATGCTGTCTCAGTTTTCTGCCTCAGTTTCCTCACTTGTCAGGGAAGAATAAGGACTGTTTTCACCTCATAGACTTGCTCTGAGGAAAAAATGAGATCATTAAGTGGAAGGAATTAAGTCATTGGAATATATAAAAAGTGCTCAATAAATGTTTGATATTAATATTCAGACACGAGATATGTTTTGCACAGATTTGGTTAACTCACCTGGGGAGACTAATATTCTTGAGAGAGAGTTTTGAATGTAGTTCAGAAATAATTAAATGCCTTCCTTGATTGAAATAGAAAGGCAATTAAGGCAATGAAGCATTTTTCCCTGTGTTATCTAGGACATATTTTTCTCATTTTCCTCTTGTAATGGGAAAATTTGAAACTCACACAGAGTGGTGACAAATTACTCATCCTAAGGTTAATTGTTCCCCAACAAATACATTTCAAGTAGGAAAGTTGGGTGAATTTCCAGATGTTTCAGAATCCAGTTTTGGGTAGCACCAAGTCTGAGACTTGCATAGCTATGGGTTTCTGGTGTGGCCAGCATAGGATTTTGGAAAAGTTTTTTTAAACTCTTAAGGTCTCAGGCTCCCCGACTATAGTTAGGGGTAAAAGTACCAAACTGCAGTGATGGTATAGGCATGGCTGTAGGTGATAGGCTATCAAAGTGCTACTACATCATAGCTGAGCTACAACTGAAAGCTGACTTTGTACTATGTTCCAGGGGCTTATTTATTATAAGAGGGAGCAAACTGTTCACATAAAATGAACCAATTAAGCAAGCTCTGTTTACTTCATGCAAGCAAACTGTCTCCCAAATGTTGTCTCTGGTTACCTGGATGGGACACAAACAACCCAGATATGTGTCTAGGAATAGGGTGATTGGATGGAGAGAGGGGACAGAGATGGGTTAGAAAATCATAGCTGTTGCACTCATTAATCCCCATGCACATGATTTTCTATTTAATGGTGTTTTATTTATTTCACTAACATGTATTGGGAAGTCTTTGTGACAGATGAATAACCCACAGTTCCTGTTTTCAAAGGAATGTAGGGCAGAAGAGGAATTTATGTGGTTGGGTATGATATCTGTTGGTTTAAAACACCAGGAGCAGGACTTCCCCAACAGTCCAGTGGTTAAGACTCCACCTTCTTCTGCAGGGGGCATGAGTTCAATCCCTGGTCGGGGAACTAAGGAACCGCATGCCATGAGATGTGGCCCAAAATTAAAAAAACAAAAACAAAAACCTAAGGAGCTTCCAGGGTGAAATGGAAACTGGCCACTGTACACGGAGGGCAAGGAGAGGCTGAAGAAAGAGGCAGACCGCTCCAGAGTGGCAGGCAGCAGGCTTGATGAGCAGGAGAACTTAATATGAGTCTTGTCTTGGTTGGCTGCAAGATGAGCAGATCTCTGCACCTGCCTGTTGGAATCTTAAAAAGTTTGGGTGGAAACCTTAATGGGATTCAGTCACCTATCCCATCCAGGTGGTCTCAGCAACACACTGCTGACTCAAGGCCATGTCCTTGAAGACAGTTCCCACTGTGGGAATGGAGGGCAAAAGTTTCAAGGACCAGCAAGTGGGTGAGGAGCCTCTGATTGCCTGGGTTCAGCTTGAGGGTCAGCAGGTGATCACATCCTCTCCATGACCTCCTCTGAAAATGTCAGAGTAGGCTAATACCGACACAACCCTAAAATCCCATCACTCCATGGGAAATAGATGGGGAAACTGGAAACAGTGTCAGACTTTATTTTGGGGGGCTCCAAAATCACTGCAGATGGTGATTGCAGCCATGAAATTAAAAGATGCTTACTCCTTGGAAGAAAAGTTATGACCAACCTAGATAGCATATTCAAAAGCAGAGACAATACTTTGCTGACTAAGGTCCATCTAGTCAAGGCTATGGTTTTCCAGTAGTCATGTATGGATGTGAGAGTTGGACTGTGAAGAAGGCTGAGCGCCAAAGAATTGATGCTTTTGAACTGTGGTGTTGAAGACTCTTGAGAGTCCCTTGGACTTCAAGGAGATCCAACCAGTCCATTCTGAAGGAGATCAACCCTGGGATTTCTTTGGAAGGACTGATGCTAAAGCTGAAGCTCCAGTACTTTGGCCACCTCATGTGAAGAGTTGACTCATTGGAAAAGACTTTGATGCTGGGAGGGATTGGGGGCAGGAGAAGAAGGGGACGACAGAGGATGAGATGGCTGGATGGCATCACTGACTCGATGGATGTGAGTCTGAGTGAACTCCAGGAGTTGGTGATGGACAGGGAGGCCTGGTGTGCTGCGATTCATGGGGTCGCAAACAGTTGGATACGACTGAGCGACTGAACTGAACTGAACTGAAGAGAAGGTTATTTCTTGCTTGTACTAAAGTGTATTTCTTCAGTTTTAGGAACCCAGATTCCTTTCAACCTAGAGCAGGGGTCAGCAAACTTGGCTTATGGGTCAAATACTGTTTCTTTTCTTTTTTTTTGTAAATAAAGTTTTATTGGAACACAGTCACATCCATTCATATGTATTCAAGCTTTTTAGCTGTACGACAGTGAGTACCTGTGACAGAAGGAGCAGAGCCCATGAACCTGAAAATATGAACTCTCAACACTTCCCAGAAAAAGTGTGTTAAGCCCTGCCTTAGAGCTTTGGAATCTTGTCTCAGATTCTCTGATTCAGCTTACAGAAGAGGGAAGAGGAGAGGAAGGTTCTGTGGGAGGTTTTTATAAGCTGTATCTGGAAATGGCTTCCATCAATTCAACGTGCATTTCATTGGCCAGCGCTCAAGTCAGAGACAATACCTAGCTGCTTGGGAAGGAGAGACGTGCAGTCTTAGCAATGGCCCAGGAGGAAACCTATAGCAGTTCTACACAGACTAGTGCTGTGTGAGACTCCAATTACTCTATTTTCTTTGTTCCTCAAAATAATTGTTTAACAAGTACAGTATTCCTTTGTGGATGAGGTACCTGAGGTTCAGAGAGGGTAAGCAACTTGCTTTAAGGTCACCCAGTATCAAGATAGTGGGAGTGAGGATTTGAAAAGTCAGGATATCTTGCTCTGAAACTTGCGCTATTCTCTCTGAAAAAAGATTTTTAAAAATCACGGTAAAATATACATAACATGTACCAGTGCTGCTATTTTCCAGTGTACTGTTTAATGGCATATAAGATATTTTGGAGAATGGGGAGTTTTTTAGACTTTGGTAGGAATTTAAAAGCTCAGGGCTTTCATTTCAATGGTAATATTAAAATGTCAAGCACAGTCAGACTTATCTGGGTAATTTCTATAAAACTGAGTACTGACATAAAATTTCCAGTCTCACATTTTGGTTTATGTTTATTGGGTGCCAACAGTGATCCTTTATTGTCATAAGCTGGTAAGAAAGGGACAGAAGTGGATTTGATACTGAAATAACTCCTTTCAGCTTTTCCTATACCACGTGAATTAAAGAATGCTTGGTGGTGGTTCTGAAAAAGAGAAAAATGGTAGAAGAATTGAGGCATTACACAAGACATAATTATACAGACATACCAGCCTAAAAGAACCTACTTTATTGAACTCAGAAGCATCTTGACATTTGTGTGGGAATTTAATTCCCACAAAACAGTGTGTCCAGACTTTTTACATTGTTTCTTTATAAATCTTTGCTTTGGGGTGCTTTTTTCATTATTTTTGTAATTTGGTTTCATAGTTGTTTGTGCCATGTGCATAAAGAATTTATCCCTAGTTTTATGCTTGTGCATATTTAAGTAAGATAGTAAAATTAATTTAAATAACATGAGGGACCCAGGAGTCTATTTTCTTTTTAAAAGGTATGTGTACCGTCATCCCTCAGTATCCAAGGGGGATTGGTTCCATGACCCACAGATAACAAAATCTAAGGATGCTCAAGTCCCTTATAAAAGGTGGGATAGTCCATTCGGCCATCCTATCCACAGGTTCCACATTTCAGGGGATTCAACCAACCTTGGATCCAGAATGTGGGGATACAGAGGGCTAACTGTATGTGAGTCAAGTTTATAAGAGGCTACCCCACAGAGATAGTTTTTTTTTTTTTTTTTTTGGCAAAAGACTTATATTTGAATTAGAAAACTGAACC
Source organism: Oryx dammah (assembly GCF_014754425.2). NCBI lineage: Eukaryota > Metazoa > Chordata > Mammalia > Artiodactyla > Bovidae > Oryx > Oryx dammah. Next base: position 39,605,572 of record NW_024070189.1, read on the forward strand.
AGTCAGGACAGACTAAGCTAAGCTGTAATAACCAACAAACCTCGAATCCCCAGTGGCTTAAACCACATGCTTACATTAAATCTGTTGGGTTTTGGCAAAGGTCTCTGCTCACTGCGATCATGACTGCAGGATACCCACTGATGGATCTATCCTTGGTAGTACCTCTGGTTGAGGGGAGCAGCTACTGAAGGTCCTCTCACTTCTAAGTAAATTCTCTGGCTCAAGTAGGTCAGATGACCACACTTAACTACAAGGAGAGGACTGTAATTTTGGGGGGTGCCCAGAGGAAAGAGAAGCCAGGAGTTAGCTGACAGCAATAATGTGTGTAACAGAAAGTGTCCTCCATCTTTCTGTAAAGGAGTGGCCTGGTTTCAACACTTTCTAGTCCCTGGTACAGGTGTAGACAGTTTTCTTAATTTCATGGGTAACTGTGGCTCTTGGGTTACAGCCAAAGTTGGTTTCTTACTAGCCTCGGGGCAAGGGCACATCTCAACCTCAGCTCCTCCCTTGTGAAATGGGGGAGAAATGTCACTTGCATGGTTTGTTGAGAGGAGTCAAGGTAATAACTCATGTGAAACCTTGTCAATTGTAAACTGTTATCCAAAGGGAGTAATAGTATTGCTTCTGGCAATCAGTTGTGCCACACTGAGGATGAAGAACAGATAGTAAAACGATTTCACCCTACAGCACTTGTTACACCGTCAATATTTTCTCACAAAAATTTCATGAAAATTAACAGGAAATTTCCTTAGGTGATCTGTGCATAGTTCTCCAATAATAAACTAGTTCTGAAAAAATAATTCTCCAATAATAAAAACCAAACTTTTCCTCCTGGCTAGAAAATTACAGAGTATTTTACATAATTCCAAATTTATATGGTCCAATTTCCTAGCAGATTCCCACATTAAAGAAATGTGAAGTTAAACAGAAGAAGCACTATCTATCTGGCTTAAGAAGCAGTAGCTTTAAGTTGGGGATCAGTATGAGAAAAATCACAAATGTCTTACAAAACAGTGCTGAAGATAGAAACACAGGAAGATTCTTGTACTACTATAGCATCAATTCTTGAAACTCAAATCAGTCAAGTATCTTAGAGTTCTTGTTTAATAGAACTGGATGGCATCCTAAAGATGGTCTTATTTTCCAGATGAAGGAAGTAAGATCTGGAAAGTTTAATTGATTTGCCCTAGATCATGTTCCTTAAAGACAAGTTGATAAGTATTTTTGCTCTTTCCTCAACCTGAAATTATAGAGATGAACACGATGGAGGAAGAAATGTTTCTCTGTTCCTCATATAACTCCTAATAAAAACTTCTAATCAAAACCTATAAAATTCCCTTCATTGTATATCTGCAATTAAATATTGCCTTATGGAAGAAAAATCTACTGAAAATCCTTATTGAGGTGCAGCAATGATTTTGAGATTACTTTTCTGCACATCTAAAATTCAGTTGTTTTCCTAATTTCTGAGTTTCCCAAATGACGTTTTGATCCACAGGAAATGTATAAATTAAGTAAGAAAATAAGATTCTGATTTCTGGTTGAATGATTTCATTACCTGGTTATTCTATTAGATGTGGAAGTCTACTTTTCATCCTAGGAGAAGAATTTTCATATTGTCCACAAAAAGAAAAAGATGAGTTTACCTTCCTAGGCACACTAGTCAGGAGAGGCTCAATTATGCAGCAGTAAAAAATCCCTGGGACTTACAGTGACAAAAGATTATTTCCTATTCATGTTAGAAGTCCACTGTGGATTGGAGGCCTCTTCACTCCACATTATCTTTGCAAAGAGTGGCAGGCGGAGTGAAACTCCATCTGGGGGTGGCCAGCAGCTGTGACAAGGGAAAGGCGGTTTGGTGAATTGCACACTGAGGCTTAAAGCTTCTGCCTATAAATAACACATACTACTTCTGCTAATTCCTCATTTGTCAAAGCAAATTACCAGGTCCCATCTAAATGCAGAAGGATCAGAATACTTTAATCGTACCATGCACCTGGAAGAAGAAGAATCATAATTTTGGTGAGCATCTGTAATGGCTAACATAATAGGAATAAAAAAAAGAAGAAAATGAAACAGGTCCCCTACCCAGCCCAGCTATCAAAAAGCCAGTGTTTTACATCATCAATTGGAGTAATAAAATACCTCTCAGCTGCGCAAGAAAAACTCTCAACACATTAATTTGTGGCAGGTAAAATTTCCTGAATCCATCTTCATTATTCTTGCATAGAATGGGAAACAGGTACAAATTGAACTAAACTAAATGTGGAGCTGGGATGAAGTTTCTAGAAATGCATTGTGGGCCAGCTAAATGGGGAGACACATCCATGCCTTGTGTGGATTTTATTAGACTCATTTCTTTAAGGAGAAATTGCTTCTTTATGATATGATTATACCAGTCAGTAGAGTCTTTCTAAAATAATATGACAGTAGGAAAGTTAGAGCCTGGTCAGACAGTAAAGTTCATATTCACTTAAATTGCTAATAAGAGTAATTGTTTAACAGGTCCCTCTACAAAGAGATTTTGAACCTTTAACACTTAGCCTTTCTGGGAAATGTTGGAAGGTCTGGAATATGTTTAAAGGCTCTCATTTGTTTCTTTTATTTGGGTACAACTATTTGCTTACATATTTTTAAACTTTTAGTGTATTACTAGCAACAGAGTGTTTCAAGTGGGGGGAAAGAAACTGGCTCAGAAGTTTTGTACTTTCCAGAAAAATAAGCACTTTTATAGTCTTTCTTTAAATCCTTCTTGGTAAAAATCTACAAAGCAAAAGGAAAGGGTAAGAGTCAAAGGCTGCTGATTTACTGTTTAATTATATCTTTCCCCCCTGCCCCTTAAAATTTTATAATAGAGCACGGTTAACATTAACACCCCAACCACAATAAACCAAACATATTTTATTACATATTTTATGTTCAAGATGGAAATGAAGATATAATAGTGAGATAATTTTATACAGAGGTACCATGCATTCTCTGTGACTAGGGGCAAATCGATTTTGTGTTTTGTGCTTTAGTTTTCTAAACTATCATTACTAATTATATTAATAGCAAATTTTTATTGGGTAATGACTACAGTACAAGGGGCTGTATCAAATACTTTACATTTTTCCCTCACTTATTCCTCACAGCAAACCTGCTTTTACAAATGAGGAACTTGAAGATGAAATGACTTGACCAAGGTTACCTAGCTAGTTAGGAGTGGGAATCCTCTTTGGGGATAAATCATTGTGGTAATATTTCAACCAAAGTGTTTGATAATTGCCGTTTTTCTAATCCAACTCTCTGGGAGAGGAAAGAATTTAAATTGGCATTGGTTCCTTTATTCATAAATATATGAATGCCCACTCTGTGTCTAGCCCTGTCTTAAAGCCTGTGGATATAGAACTGAATAAATATGCAAGGCACAGAGGTTAAGAAAAGTGGGTTCTGGCCTTAGACCAAAAAACTTGGGTTAGGCTCTGCAATGTGACCATGGACAGGAACTCTAGCTTCATTTGCAAACTGGGAAATTATATTGATGCTTATTTCACGGTTTTCATGGGTAAATTAAATGAGAGAATGAAAGTCAAGTGTTTTAGAACAGTACACTGCATAAGATGCTCCATGTGCTCAGCATGTACTAATTTTTATTGTTTTTTTTGTTATTGTTGTTGCTATAAACAACAACAGACATTGTTGGGGAGCTCCCTGATTAGGAAGGAGGGGGAGATATTTAAACGATATTTCCTGTCCAGTGTGATATGAGCATTAGGCGAGTCAGGCAGGGAACAGTGTGAGTGACTGCCTATAGAATGGGTTTGGAAAGCTTTCGCGGAAGAGGTTAAGTTGAGCCGATGATTGCAAGGGGAGAGGAGCTTCTCCAGGTGGAGAAGGGTGTAGGCATAGGCATTCTGCCCCTGTATAAAGATGCTGCGGCAAAGGTGTGTTTGGGAAACCTCTAGGCTCTGGCGAAGTGTAACGTTCTAGTGAGGGAAAAGGAATAAAAAGCGAATGGAAAACCAGTAGTGGTAACTTGGGAGGTCTGGACCGGAAAAGGTTCTGCCTTGGGTGGCAAGTGGTAGGAAACACGCTGGGGTGATCGCGAGGTGGCGCTGTGGCTCCACGTAAAGGGAAGATTCTGGCGCCAGCTGGTCACCACGCACCCTTGGCAGCCTCGGAGAGGCGGGGCAGGGCTATCTTTATGGATCTGGCACCATCTACATACAGCCACCAAATAATGATGTTGATGAAGATAATAAATACTTAATGCAGATAGCCGGAAGCAGTCTCCTTTAGGACACACGGCGTCAATAATCAGAAACTGTCCGCAAGGATCAATTAAGTATGTAGAACTGTCCAGCAGGGATCACTGGGCAATCCGGATAAATTGTGGGCCCCAGCTGGAACCTGCCTCACCCTCCCTGCAGGCTAACCTGTAGCTTTTGGTTAGGTCCTGCACCCTGTTGGGCAGCTCCCTGCTACCTGCAGGCCAAAGGAGCAACAGTTTTCCTTGTCGTAGGATGCCGCCGGCGCCTTTCCTTTGATTGGACCTGAGATTTTTTGTGACTGCTTTGCTGGGTTTCACATGCACACGTGGCACACGAATAACATATGAGGCCAAGCTCAGACACGTGTATGATGCTTTTGCGCGCGCACACACATTTCTTCACATGCACACACAATCGAGACACGTCTACACGTGACACATGCACACACTATAGACATGCCCTTGTGTACTCACAGTTGTGTGCAATAATCCTCAAGCACATGGACACGCATGCACCCAAGTTCACGATGTCACTCACTGCCACACACGCCTATTGCACAGGCCCACAATATGCAACCACTCTTCGTCTGTACAAACACATTTGCACACTCACACACATCTAACTAAGACCTCCAAGCGCGGAACGGTACATAAACATCTAGTGAATTGCCCCTTACGGAAAACACCCGAAAACTTTTTGTGACTCGGGAATCTCAAGCTTGTCTGCTAAAAACTCCTCCTCCCTTCTCCTGTTTTTCCTCTAAGCAAACAGGCCTACTCCTCCTTCCCTTCCGCTCCAAATCCTCAAATCCTCGAAAGACTCAGTTTCTTTCTTTTAGGATTTGCACTGCTGAAGGGATGCTAATTTGTAAACAGCCCGGCAGGCAGCCTCTTTCTGCCACCCTGGAATTCCCTTCCGAGCGGGAGCAAGGGCCATTCATACTCGAGAATCAACCAGCCTTATCAGACTCCAATCCCGCAGGCTGGAGGGCTGTGTGGAAGAGTCAGGGGAGGGGTACGGTCGCGCCCTGGGACAGCCTTGGACTGGGACCTTTCTGGCAGTGCCGCCGACTGTATTCTCTCTGCACAGAATAATTTGAGCTTTTAGCTGCGGTCATTCCAAGCCTATATGGCCTTCCTCCATTAAAGCGCATCCGCAGATGTCCAGATTTCTGCCCTCTGAAGGGAGTCCCAGGCATCCCCACACAATCTTGTATTTAGTTTATTTCAACTAGGCAACTTTGTGTGCCTCTGGAGCTCTAAAATTTTAGCTAAATCTGGCGAGAAGCGGCTGACTGGAGATCTCTCAGCAAATGTGGCACAGTCAGGGCTGGAGCCGGCAGGACCCTAGCGTGCCCTGTCACTGGCCACCCAGAGATGCTCGGACCTCGGCCGCCGGAATGTGCAAACAGTCCGCATTTTAGCGCTTTTCAGAACCCTTTATCCGCCTCTCTACTGTCTGCCCTTAGGGTACATCTTGCGCCCACTGCTCCTTGGTCGTCTGGGATACCTACAGGCTTGAGAGCTAAAGGGATCTTTGAGCGATGGAGGGCAAGAACCAAGGCAAACGCTGGAGATGAACGAGGACGCTGGGTGAGTAGTTCGGATCCAGTTTTCAGGGTACTGGCTCTGGAGAAATTTCCACTCAGCGGCTTTATCTGCAGTGCAGCCCTGGACAAGTTGTTTCATTTAAATCACAGAGCATCAGTTTTATCACCTGTAAAATAAAGGTGATTTTACCCACCTTCTTTGTCGGTTGTGGGAATTCAGTGAGTTTGTACCTATCAAACCTTCAACAAGTGAGATCTCTTCTTACCTGGGGGTGCCCAGGGGACCCAAGAGAGTCAGCAGGCTCCCCTGGGAAAGGTTTATTGAAACCCCTTGCCTCAAGCCCCCCTCCTAGGACCACTAAGCCTCCCACGCCAGAGTCCCAGCAGTGTTATTTGCCTGATTTCTACCTCCTAGTTCTCAGTGGTGACTTTGTCCCTCTGTCCCTCAGTTTCCCTGGCTGTACTATGCGGCGAAGCATGCTCCCAGGGTCTGGAAGTGTCAGCCGGAATGGGTGAACAAACCGGGCTTTCTCTGTAGCCCTAGGGGTAGGAATCAGGGTTCACGGTCTGGGGAAATGGCCCCTTCTCCTTGCCGCTTGCCAGAGCACTGAGAGCGAGGAGGAAGGACACACGGATTTCCAGTGAAACCACTGCCTCCTACTCCCGTGCATTTCCCTAGGGCAGTGGGTAGAGGTCTTTAGGGGGGCAGGGTGATGTTTTTGCCGAAGGCAACGGTGGCGATCAACCCTGCGGAGTGCACCACTCAGGTCCTCACTTTCCCAGGGTCTCGGGCTCCTTCTTACTCCCAACCCTCCCCTCTTTTGGTGGAACCTTGGCCTCTGCATGCCCCTGCCAGAGACTCCAGGCTGAGGGTGGACCACCTTTGGGGCCGGCTGCATGCGGCACGACTTGGTACCTTTGACCTTCGTCGCCCCGCCTTTCCCAGCATTTAAAGAGGCATCTTTCCCCCGGTTCACTCTGAGTGGGATCAGGCTAGCAGCAAAAGGCAGGGGGCATTACCCTGACAGGCGGCCCTTCTGGGCCGTGCACCTTCATAAGGGGGACTCAATGAGGGAATTTTCAAAGTGACAGGTCCCAGGTCCGGCCTCCTGGGGGCGGCCGAGCAGAGAAGATCCCCTCTTTCCCAGTGACGTCCCCCAAGTCCCAGTTTGGCTGTGTTTATCTTGTCTCTGCCCTTTTGGGTAGCAGGTGTGTTTCTGTTTGCATTCCCCAGAAGTTACTGCGGCACTGATGCTCTTTTGGAAATGGAATTGATCTCTCTGTGCCCGGAAGTGTCTGGGGTAGCCAAGGGGGGGGGACCTTGCTCACTGGGTCTGAGTTGCCCCCAGCCCAGGGAGAGCCTGGGGGCTGAGCAGCCTTGTTCACTGTTTGGAGCAACTGAGAGGGAGGATGTAGACCTCTGTCACCCAACCATCCCTTGGAAGAAACTCTGAGGGAAACTCCAGAGGAAATATCAAACCTTGCCAACCGCTCCATCCACATTTATAGTCGATCTGCTGTATATCTTCCTCGTGTACATTTTCTTCACCCCTCACTTTCTTTCTCCCTAATTCTGTTGGTCTGGACATGGCCTGGAAAACTGCATTTCTAACAAAATTTCTCCTTCCTCCTTTTGATTAAGCTGATAAGCTGGGTTTGGGGATTGGCCTTATAAATTACCCTAAAGTCATACCACAAATATACTATAAAGCCTGGCAACGCTATACACACAAGTTTGTCTCTTTTCTCCACTGGAGATGTGACTACAATGTAAAAGGATGAAGACGGCCTCAGTACATATAGTTACCCTATACACACACGTTTTGCTTTTTGGAGGTGGTGCAAACCTTACGTGAGGAAAGACTGAAAAGCGTTTAAGACATTTTTCAAAGTTTAAACTTGCCAGTGGCTAGTTCAGTATTCACCAGCGGAAATCTACAAAAAGCTACCAGTCTGCTGGCCTGGGTGTCATTCCCAGTTTTCTATCACCCTCTTTGTCTCTTTTCCACCTTCTCTTTAGCTTCCTTCCTACTTAAACATTTATTACTGAGTGAGAAAGCACAAGCACACTCAGAAGGAAAGCTCCAGATACACTGTGCTTGATTAAAATAAAACACACTCACCATCCCAGATGAAACTTCTACTACCTCTGTACAAATGGACTTGGTCATATCAACTTTCCTGTCTCCTTTTATTAGCATTCTTTTTCTCCCAAGGCCTGGTAGATGTGGAGGTTGTCTTCCTCTTATGTAGTTTCTGGAGATTCTTGGCTTTCAGGCAGGAACTGGGCTGCCTGAATTTCTCTGGGCCAGTTTCTGTCTTGGATGAGGCAGCTTCAGGCCCCTTCACAAACACATCATTTTCAGAGTGTGTCTAGATTTGCTTGACCCCCCCCCCCCTACGCCAGAAATCCATCTGTTGTGTTACTCCCACCGATCCTGGTCCTCAGGGTGGTGGCTGTGTCTCTCCTTTCTCTGTCACCTTTGGCAGTGATCTGATCCCTCATTGTGTGTTCCTCATTACTGGGGTTTGTACCTCAACCAGACTCCACTTGGAGTCCTGAACACCGTTTACTAGAGCGTAAAATAGAGATTCAGGAAGTTAAAGAGAGGGATGTCTCTGTCTTTTGCCAGTGCTATCTGGGACTCTTGGATGGGAGGGTGGCCTCTGCATCCTGGTCCCCCTTCTTTGAAGGATCCCTGTAGAGAAGGCAGGGCAGGAAAGAAGGCAGAGTGGGCAGAGAGGTCCAGGAAGGGGAAGGGGTTGGCTCTGGATACCCTTTGGGCCTAAACTTGGAGTTTTGAGAAGTTTTCAGCAGTCCAGGTTTCAATTATGCAGTTAAATACTGTAGAGACGGATGTCCAGCCTTCCATTTTGCCTCTTCACAGATTTATAATCCTTCCAGTGTTTCCACCAACATATCCCTCATGAACATCTACTTAATGCCTGGTAGAAGGTGTGGGGATCCTGCTGGGTCAAATGGATCTCTTCAAGAGCATCACGGAGGAAGTGGCATTAGTTATGGTACCAGGGAGAAAGCTCAGCACATTAAGTGGTCCAAATTAAGTGGTATGAGAGTGGGCAGGCTTTGTGCACAAGAGATAAAGCAGTGTTGAAGACAGTGGCCATGTATCCTCAGGTCTGAAATAGTCTTTCAACTAGTTTGGAAGTGGCTCTCACTTTTCTGCTCTGTGAAGAGCACAAACCATAACTTCTGCATGTCTCCATTCCATTCAACATGGGCATATGTACTTTTCTATCAATGACCCCATGAGCTTCCTAAATCAAAGGGCCAAGAAAGGCAGGCAGAAAGGGGACCTGGATTTCTGGCAGAGAATTTCCCCGAAGGAGCCTTTAGCAGATTTGGCTGCAGTCAGGGAGTTCCTTTGAGAGCAATGAAACAGAAGTTCACCATGTGCTTATTAGAGGTTACAACCTGCTAAAAAATGATGGGGTGCATTACCCAGAAACATCTAGCTATTTCTTTTGCCAGCCACAACCATATATGTTGAAAGATCTGAGGTAGGGGACCATTTCTTCTTCCCTTCCTTTTTTCCCTCCCTTCATTCCCTCCTTCTCCAGATCTTTCTCTCTGGACAGGTCGCAGAGGCAGAAGTTGGGGGAGGGTTTGTTCAAGCTCCCAATTTTAACAGAAAGAACAAGGAAGAGAGAAACCCTACACCCAGTAACTCATCAGAGACGTTGTTTTTGCTTTAGTAGTTACACTAAGGAAAGAATCTATTTGGGGGGCGGAGATGAGAGAGTGGGGATTGAATGCCAGCAAAATTTAAAACGCAGCCTGGCACATCTACAGTGAGAGCATTCGTTCCACCGTTTACCTATCCATCCCGCAGAATGCGCCAAAGAAGTGAGCATGTGAGGCCAGTGCCTAACGCCGGCTGTCTCCAGGCAAGCGGCCCAGCGAGAAGTGTTTCAGAGACCTGACTAGAGGCAGAGCCCGGTCCACCTCTCCCTGGGGATCCACAGCGCTTCCCTTGCCCCGGCCCAGGGCCCACCCCTCCCTCCCAACGTGGAGGCAGTGCCCTCCGCGAGCTCCCAGCGCCGACCTCGCGCACCCATTTTTCCAACCCACCACCCCCTCCTCAAAGCGAAGAGGTGGGCACCTGGGATGCGCGTCCTGCTTTCTCTGCCCGAGCTCTCCCGTCTCCTCCACTTTTGCCCCCGACGTCCCAGAACAGCGGAGCAGGACACGACCCTGGGAGGGCGCAGCCTGTGCGCCTCGAGCGCGCTCAGAGCGCGGCGAGGATGCTAAGCGGCCTGCAATGGCCAGGATGCAGACCCCAGCTCAAATCCCTGAGAAGAATATCCTCCTCCCCTTCCTTCTGTCTCCCTTCTGCCCGGCACTTCCCAGCTCAGCCCCGCTCCTCTCCAGCTCGGACGCGGGTACTCAACGATCCTTCGCTCGCCACTTTGCAAATAACTTTGGCCGGCTCCCCTGCGCCACCCGGTGAGGGATGTTAATGAGGGAGCGTGGCCCTGCGCGGAGAGCCTGGAGGCTCCGGCGCCGCGATTGGCTACGGCGAGGCGGAAGGATGACGTTATGCAAATGAAGGGGCGGGCCCTTGTGGCGCGGGCCCCGCCTCCTCCCTTTGGGGTTAGTGTGCTTGTGTTTAGCTCTGGGGAGAGTCAAACTGGATTCCATAGGGAAAGCCTGCAAATCACTTCTATTTTAGCAAGGAGAAACAGAATCTCTATCTAGCAGGGTCCACCTCTCTCTCTCCCTCTCCTCTCCTCTCCTTTCCTCTTTCTGTCTTTCCCTACCCCCTCCCCCTTCCCCCCACCCTACTCTCCCTCTCTGGTGTATCTGTCTACGGCAACCAGCGTCCTCCTCATCTATACACGCTGAAAGGAAAGAAACATCTTTGGTTGGGAGAGAAGGAGGAAAAAAAAAAGAGAGAGAGAGGAAAAACTTGCCTGGTTGTGGAAAATGACACTTGAAGTAGCAAAGCCGGCAGCGCGAGTTGAGTCTATTGTTTCTTAAATTGCCATCAGGGTTTTTTTTTTTTTTTTTTCTTCCTGCTTCTTCAAGTGAACGGTACCTCTACAAAAGGAAACTCCAGCCCCTCCTGTCCTTCACCGGCCTGTGAAATTAACAAAAAAAAAAAAAAAAAAAAAAAAAAAAAAAAAAAAAAGCAAAAAAAAGCACCCAAACCAAAAATTAACCAACCAAACAACCCCCAACAGCCAAGCACACATCTCTATTTTTTTTATTTTGGTCTTTTTGTTGGATTTTCCCTTCCTTTTCTCTCTCTCTCTTTTTTTTTTTTTCGGGTTATCGCTCAATTTTGAGAGAAGGTTTACATTTTTAAAAAATTTGCTTTCCAGCCCGCCTTGATCTAGCGCGAGTTCATCGACTCAAAAAAAAAAAAAAAAAAATTTCTGGGTGGGGCGTTTTTTTTCCTTTTTTTTTTTTTTTTTCAAATTTTCAAGGGGGAGGAGATTTTCCACAAGAAAAGGTTGTTTTCATGTTTGGGATTCAGGAAAGCATCCAACGGAGTGGAAGCAGCATGAAGGAAGAGCCGCTGGGCAGCGGCATGAACGCGGTGCGGACGTGGATGCAGGGCGCCGGGGTGCTGGACGCCAACACGGCGGCGCAGAGGTGGGTACCGCTGGGGGACCGCGGCCGGGGAGGCAAGCCGCGAGCAGCAGAGCCGGGCGGCGGTAGCGGCAGTGGCCGCCGCGGGGTCGAGCCGCGCTCTTGCGTCTACGGCTGGGCTCTGCTAGCCTCCGGGGCTCCGCGCTCCCCGGCCGCCAGGTCTTGGTTGCCTGCGGCCGAAGAGCCAGGAGCTGCCTGCGAGGAGCCCACGATTTACCGGCACTTTCCCCTGCCTGGTCTGTGACTGTTTTCATTTTGTTTTAAGCCAGAAGAGGCTCTCACCAGCGTGATGTTGGATATCTGTGTTTTTCTGTGATTGCTGTTTCTTTTCTGGCCGGCTGTCTTTTCTTTCTTTCCTTTCATTTTTTTTTCCCGCTTTTCTGTCATTTATTTGCCTTTTTTTCATTTCTTTGCTTCTTCTTTGCTTTCTCTTCTTTCTTCCTTTCCTTCCTCCTCTTTTTCTTTCTTTTTACCCTTTTCTCCCACTTGAAAACTTTCTTTCCTTCTCCTTCCTTTCCTGCCTCCCTCTCTTCCTCCCTTTCCTTTCTTCCTCCTTTCCTTTCTTCACTTCCTTTCTTCCCCCCTTTCCTCTCCTTCCTTCTTTTCCTTCTTTCCTGCCTCTTCTTTCTTCACTTTCTCCCTCTTTCCTCTTTTTCCCTTCTCTTAACTCCTTTTCTTTTTACATTTCCCCCTAGAATCATTTTATTTCTCCTCTCTGATTCTCCTTTCCTCTTTGTAGCTTTCAGTTTTTCTTGGTCCACCCGGAGAAGAGCAACTCCTAACTTTAATTCTGACATCTTCTGAAAGTCTTCCCTACAGTCTGTAACTATGGCCCCTTCTAAGCCCCTCTGCCACTCTCAACTCCTGGGATGCTCGGTTGTATGGCCTGGAGGCACTGCTCCAGGAGACTGACCGGGGGGAACTTTCCCCGGGCACCCTCTGTGCCCTTTCTGGGGAGTCCTGGTCCCAACTGAGAAACGGTCCCCCCTTTTTTCAGGCCACCATTTGGGCTTGGGAGATGGGAGATATGGGGGCCCAAGACTCTATCCCGCCCAGAAAGAGCGGAAGGGGAAGAAGGAAGATGACTAATTACATCATCCTCATCTTCTCCGGGCTGGGGACAAGTGTCCACAACACTGTTCCCGTCCCCAGTGATAATAAGGATGGGGGTGGTTGGTAGTGAGAGTGAGTTGGGTAAGCTGGCTAGAAGCGAAAGTGTGTGTGTGTGTATGTCTGTGTGTGGCGCGTGCGTGTGTGTGTGTGCGCGAGCCCTTGTGTCCGGGCAGGTCGAGCTGTCAGTGGCCTCACTGAGCCCCTGGCGCCCCAGGCTCCAACCGCCGGGAGGGCGCGCTCAGCCGTCAGCCCTTGTTCATAGGATTTCTGGAAAGCGTGTGAGGATTTCTGCGAAACAGTAAAACTTTGTCAGGACAGGTCTTAAAAAAAAAAAAAATCAATTCCCTTTCCCACAGCGACCACCCCTGACAGCTCTGAGTTCCACCCGCAGGTCCTTTTCCTCCACATGCTTTCCTTGGGGAAGGGGTGGACATGCAGCTTCCCGATGCCGGGCATCCGCGGCTGTCCCGGGGGCACATAAGGTTTCCCGGAGTTTGGCTGCTGCAGCGAGGAGCCGAGCATGTTCCCCTCCATTCTCTGCTGCCCACGGGAGACTCGAGGGGGTGGCGGGAACCAACTCCCATCCCACCCTCTAAGTTGTCAACGGCCGTCTCTATGCCGCGATCGGGTTCCCCTCAGCCACCGCTTCTTTTCTTACTCCCCTACGCAGCGGAGTCCAGTCGGAATAAATGCGTACAGCGTTTTATCTCTTGTGCAAAACCCAAACAAAACTTTCACACCTCTTCGTCAAATTCCGGGGGCGCGCCGGTTCTCGGCGGGGAGGACGGGACAGTTGCTGGCACTCTGGTCCCATCGCCTGGTGGGCCCGAGGCGCCTGAGGGGGCGTGTAGGGAGCCCACTGGGCGTTTTGGGGGGCAGACAAGGTGGTTGTTTGAGCGTTCGCGCGTGTGTAAGGGGTGACAAGGGGTCGCAGGTTGTTGTCCCGCTTAGCCGTCTAACTCTCCGTCTTTGGCCGCAGCGGGGTGGGTCTGGCCCGGGCTCACTTTGAGAAGCAGCCGCCTTCCAACCTGCGGAAATCCAACTTCTTCCACTTCGTCCTGGCCCTCTACGACAGACAGGGCCAGCCCGTGGAGATCGAGAGGACAGCCTTTGTGGGGTTCGTGGAGAAGGAAAAAGTAAGTGGGCGCAGCGCCGCTGCCCCTCGCCCCCTGGCCGGGAAGCAGGCCCAGGCGCTTTGGGAGGCGCGCTCCTCCGCGAGGGCAGAGCATCCGTAGCACATCCCTGCGCGGGGTCCCCAAGCCACTTCCCGTTCTGGGCGAACCTGGGCTCCCCGTTCATGAGCTTCTGCTCCAGAAAAGTTCGCACCGACTCCCCGGAGCTGGAGAGAGGCGAGTCCGGCTTCGCACTCCAGGGTCAAGGGTTCCGGGGTGAACCCGCCCTCGACCGCGCGACGACGCGCAGCTCCTGCCTCTGCTTGTCCGCAGGCCCTAGCCACGGGATCGCCTGTGCGCGCCCCACGAAATTTTCTGGAAAGTTAGAGGGAGCAGTAAGGGTCGGGAGGGCGGCGGAGGGATCATAGTTGGCCGCAATTTCTGCTGCTCCCGGGCCTGTCCGGCTCCCCGGCCGGGGGTCCCTGCTTGGGGAAAGATGCCTCGAAGTCGGTCCACTAGCTCACGCCGACCTCTCCTGCATCTCTTATGTCTTTGCGTTCTGCTGCAACCCAGGAAGCCAACAGCGAAAAGACCAATAACGGGATTCACTACCGGCTCCAGCTCCTCTACAGCAACGGTGAGGCTCCTGTCGGTTCCACGCCAGTACCCCGGGGCTGCGGGTGAGGGTAGTGGGCGTGGGGGAGCCCCAGGTGGGCGAGAACCCTGAGCAAAGCACAGTTGTTAGGCATTCTCGGGGTAAAGTGGCCCCGCCGGTTTTCCTTGAAGAGGTCTCACCTGAGGAGGGCTCTGAGTGGCCCGAGGGCGGCCGCATCAGCCTACCTGGGCCCAGGTGTGGTGCCTTAACCCGCGCTGGGCGGCTTTGTGTTTCTTCCTCCGCTTTCTTAGGCCGGGCTTCTCCGCTTAGCGTAGACTTCATCCCCCAAATCCCTCGAGTTCAGGGGGCTCGAGCGGTCAGGGCCTTGATGGCTGCAGGAGAGCGTGCAGAGGGGCTCCAGCCTTTGGAAGGGAAAGTACCCAGGTCGGGAGGGGTCCATCTTATTCCCGGCTGCCAGCGCTTGGGGGCTGCCTTCCAAAAGCGCTCGGGCTAGGCCAGTGGCCCTTATCTGCGCCCTGGGAAAAGGGGGTCCCGGCTGTGCTGCTCCGGGACATCGGAGTTCCATCAGTCTTGGAGCTCCGTTGTTTGTTTTGTGCAGATCCTCTCTCACTTAATTTTTTTTCGTTCCCCTATCCCCCGTCCCCTCCCCCAGGAATAAGGACCGAGCAGGATTTCTACGTTCGCCTCATTGACTCCATGACAAAACAAGTAAGTTTCTTAATTTCGCGCCGCGGGGGTGACTCCACGGCCGCGAAATTTGGGAGAGTCAAGAAGCTGGCGACTGCTTAGCGGGAGGACTGGGAGTCGAACTCTCAATGCCTGGGCAGACTGCTCTCGCAGCGCAGCCTCCCAAAGGAGCACGTTGGCTCGCCGCGTGGGGAAGGTGACTCGACGGCTCCTTCTTTACAAGGGAAATTCAGACCTTGTGAATTAAGACTATGGGGGTGCTGAGTGGGGGAGAATACGGGCTGAACTTCCTGTGACCCGGCCAGGGAGCCCCAGGGGGCGCAGAAGGTGCCTAGGGACCCTGGTGCAGATCAGGCTGAACTTGTGAAACTCAAACCATCAGGACCTCCCCCGGGAGGTTCGAGGGCAGAAGGAACGGGTGAGGGGCAAAGGCAGCCTCTCCAGGAATGGGGAGATGGACCGAGAGCGTAGATGACCCATTCTACGCATTAAAAAATGAGAGATGGCGATGGTGGAAGTATTGGAAGAGGGAGCAACAATTGTTAGAGGGTATTTTGCAAAAATCCTCCTGCTCTTGCCTCCAAGTTTGGCAAGAATCCAGGCAGCATGAGTGAGCTTGTGGTCTTAAAGGTACATAGACGGCGTTTTCTTAAGCTACCCAACACGCGGGTGCCAAGCAGTATACATTAAGGTTGAATTATGGTTTAAAAGATACAATTATGAGCCGAGTCAGAAAAGAGGTCTGACGTTTTAACGAGGGGCAGAAACTTTTTTTTTTTTTTAATTTTAAGAAAAAGTTTAGCAATTAAATATCTGGTTAGGTAGCCGGAGGATTTAATAACAAAAAAGAAGACAGTTTTATTGGGTGGGAGAAAGAAATCAGAACAAAGAGAAAGTTACCCATTGTGTACTAACCACCAATTTAGTGAGAGGGTTAAAGCTCATTTGCTTGATTGTGATTTTAAAATATTCCCTTTAAAAAGGGGGACATAGTTTTCATAGATACTGGCTTGGAAAGTTTCAATTTATGGTATTCATGCATATTTAAAAATTGTTTTTAGATACCCATGGCTTAAATATGTTGTATAAAATGCACCCAGCTGTTGGAAGTTTTAAAATCTACTCAGCAAGGACCAATTAAATAACAGCTAATTGTAATTATTACCTTCATATTTTATTGTGAGCCAAGTAAAAAACATGAGAGGATGAAATGTATTTTTTAAAATGATGAATACATATCTCTTGAAATCTGTTTCAGATTATTAGCCTAAATATTTGACTTTCTTGAGGATCTGTTTTATTTCGTAGTTGATCGTTCAGAGTAAATGCACACTTATACTTTTACTCTTATTAATATCATTGTTTTATTATTATTATACTGGCTTTGATCATTATATAGGCTAATTCCCTTTCATTTGGATACACTGTATTTTTTAAAATGTTTTTCCTGCCAAATAAAAAGTCACAAAAACTTGATTTCAGTAACTTAAAAAAAAATGATATCAGAACAAGAATGTCTTAAGTGGAATTTTGTGTAAAAAATTGTGTTTGATACCTTGAATATCTTTTTCTTCCATTTCCATCAGAGAAAAGAAAAGATGGGAGGGGAAAAGGGAAAGTATGAATTCTAATACATATTTTGAACTATGTACTTATTAGAGTTTAATTTTTAAAAGATAAAAACATCCCCACAAACCAGTATATAAGACCTGTATGCTTGTGAAATATTGGCCACTTAAATATTAAATTATAGGCAACTCCATGAAGTGAACAGTTGTAAGGAACATAAAATTAGGACATGCTTGAAGTGATACCTTCTCTCAAAACTTTATTTTAGGCCCTGTAAAAAAAAGAAAAGAAAAGAAAAAGTGCCATAAGAATTGATTTTCCCATTATGAAATGAACTGACTTTACACACTGTTCTATGGTGGAAAAATAATCTTGATTTTTATAAAGCAGTACATCTAATATTATTTTACTAATAGGGTCATAGAGCTTAAGAAAAATTACAGTATAAGGCATTCTTTGACTGCTTGGTTTCATAAATTCTATCAGTTATGAGGGTGGAGGTGGGACCAGAATAAAATAAAGTGTAGTAACAGCAGGTATAAGAAAGTCGTTTGCCATACTGTGACATCTCACTGAAGGTTAAAATTGTAAATGTAGGTAATTACATATTTTGGTGGGGAGTGACCTGAAAAAAAGTTTAGTAATTATCTGGATTTAGTCTAAAAATATCAAGAAAAAAGATTTTTCCAGGCATACCTGTTTGCTTCATAATAGTTGTCTAATGCCTTCTCTGTAGCTTTTACTTTGAAAGGCAATCTCTGCCTGTTATCCGGTCGCTTGTTCCTTGATTATGTGCTGTAAGAGTTTGGGAAGTAGGCTAGCTTCTTGTGTACACAGCTAATACAATAGTCTTCAAAAAGCAGATCAGCATGAAGAGCCTGACTCTCCTTAGCTGTGATGTAATTATTTTGTTCTAGCCTTGATAAGTAAAACTGTGGATTCTCATCTAGGTTTGAAATTATTCTATGATCATTAAAATGCCAAGTCTGATTTTTAAATTTTTTTTATTTTAGTTAAGTATGCAGTGACCCCTTCAATCAGAAGCTTGATATAGGTGATTGATTAAATACTTACTTTTTCCCCCCCTGTGAAATTCTTATAGATAGACTCACAATTTTGATAGAGTTTTGTTGCAGAATGGAATAATTTCAGTGATGCAATGAGTTCTAATAACATCATAAATTTCAGAGGGAATATCTTGGTATAGTTCAAGTGTCTTAGCTGCTAATTTATCATAACATTTTTCATATCAGATGCAGCTTTATGTATGTGATGTCATATCTTTGACTCACAAGTTGGGGTTAAAACTCGAAGGGAATCTTTGGCAAGCAAGATTCAAAACTAGCTGTGCACTTGATATATTGGTATAGTTTTCCTGATCTTGGGTGGAGTTAGTAGCACTGAGATCAAACAGAAATGTACTCAATCAACCAAGATGTATTGGTATGACATAGTATTTCACACCTTTTCAAAGTGTCTCATTACACTGTTTTGGGTAATGACTTTTAATTTTGGACTCTACCAGGAAAGGGGAAGCTTTAATAGAAATGAACGTGTAAGGATCTGAGCCTCTCATCCCTGTACTTTTTTTTATAGAACAAAAAGGATATAATGATATTTAAAATACTTGTCCGCAACTAGAAAATAAGCTTGTTTTGGGGAAGGGTTTTTCAAACCAAGTTTAGCTGGACTAAAAATAGGTTGTTTTTGTGTCATTGCTGTTTTTGGTATTCCATTAGAGAGCATGCAAAAAGGCCTGCAGGATCCAGAAGTTTATGGCTGTTGCATCTAACAACAGTATCTACTGTGGACACTCAGATGAACTCAGTGAGAGAGGTCTGAGGTTTGCTATGCTTCTGTTCAGATTTTCCTGTAATATTTGAAACATGATTATGTTCTGTGATTGCTTCAGTGAGTTATCGTTATTTTTTAAAAAAAAAAAACCTTTAATTTTTCTTCCCTCCTACCATCTTGCTTTGAAAAAAGCGACATTTTTATAGTTCAAAGAAAGAGTGCTAAATTCCATAAAGTTATCAAAAACAAACATTCCCTGCCCCCAAACCAAAGCTCTCTTTTTGGAAAGGGAAAACTAATAGTGACATAATCCTGGTATGTATGGATTTGAAGGTAGGCAGTATGGTGAGGGGACCCCTTAAAAGCCCAAGAGCAGTGAGAAGACTAAGATACAATAATCAGAACTGCTGTCATAGTTCTCTTTCCAGCTAATCTTTATATATTTATTTTGATGTTCCCGGTACTTTACGTTATTGATGCAAGTGCATTTTTCCCTATTGATTGTTTCATTATATCCTGCCACAGCTACGTAGAATTGATTAACAGCTCTTTCTGTTTGTGGTTCTTCATTGGTAGATAAACACATTTTTAGTGTATCAATAATTTCCCAAGGAATTCAACAAGGCCAGCAGAGAGATTCTTTCATTTATTTGAGGAAACAAACAAAAAAGGACAGGGCAAGTTTATAGTTAGGAGCCATATTTCAGCAGCTTTCTCTTTTGGTAACATGTCAAAAATGCAGGTGATTTAAATTTCCTTGCACATAGAGGAATGAAGAAGTTTGGAATTTTTATGCATGATCGGGACCTGTGTTTGGGAAAATGTAAACTCATCACAGTGGAAAATGTGTTGTTTGGAGTCTGGGGGTGAAAACAAAGCTGATGGTTTTGGAGAGATTGCTGGAGCCAGATGGCCTAGTACTTTCCCAGTCTGGCGGTCCAACTGCTCCCTCCTGGATAATATACAGCCATTTGTTCGGGGATATTTACGCTAGAGCTGTTTCCATGTGAATGTTTGAACAGCATTAAAAACGAACATATTTGTAGCGATGCATTTATTGAACTTGTATGACTGCATGGATAGTCTGTTCTCATGTCTTATATGGCTGAGAGGGATGAAGAAGTGTTTGGATGTTGGTGAATTGTTTATATAGTTGTCGAGCAAGGATGATTTGGTCTTAGTTATTAAAATGTGTAAGCATTTGGAAACTAATGGAAGGAATGGTAGCACCTACCTGGAAGCTCCATTGTGAAAATGAATTCATACATTAAAAGTGCTTAGAACAGTGACTGGCATATATTAAGTGCTTAATAAATTCTCTGCTTTTATTATTTTATTATTACTATTATTACCCCATTGAGTTAACAAAGCCAGTTGTATCTGCTAATATAGATGTAAATGTAGTTATCATATGAGTGAAATATCTTTTATTACTGCTAGAAAAAGAAATATCATATGATATTGTTATAATGATTCAGTTTTTATCTTGGTGTTTGAATAATATGAGAGATTTTATTTCTTTGAGGCACAAAAGATGCATTCTGAAGCTAACTGCTTTTGGTACACATTCTCTTTTTTATTCAGGGCTGTGATGTAACTGAACAGCTTACTGAATATGATATCATTCCTTTGCAACTTTCCTAATTCAGTTCTGCAAACAGGCCTGCTTAGTGGCTGAGCTTAAATTACATTTTTGTATTAATTTGTTCACCAGTAGCAAAACTGCTAATTGAAGCAAAATAATTTAAAAAATTTATTTCACTATTAATTTTGGATTGCTGTTTGACACAATTGTTTATGAAATGTCAAATTTGTAGTGTTTTCTTTGGCATAGGTTAATTTTTAACTGAGACTCCCTCACCTACTAGAAGTTTCTCGAACCACATTAGCTAATACTTTTTTTTTTTTTTAATGACAAGTACTAGAACTTGGTTGGCGAATGTAATGATTAATGTTACTGTATGTTGATGGTGTAGGTGTTTATATTATTTTTTGATTAGTTTTAGTTCTTGGCATTTTGCTGTCAAAGGCATGTTTGTTGACTGTGTTTAGAGGACACTTTACTTCTGGTTGAGAGAGATACTTTGTGCGTTTGTGGATGTATTTTTAAGGTGACAAATTAGGTTTGGCTTTTTATTTTCAGTTTGGGAAAAAAAAATAAGGGGCATATTTTCAAAGTTGCTGTTTTGATTTAAATAGAAAATTAGGAGTTTTTGTTAGTTATAGGTAACTTGTCTGGGCTTTCCTTGTAGCTGTCAGTAAAGAAGCCCCTGCAATCCAGGAATCTGCTTGCAATGCAGAAGACCCTGGTTCAATTCCTAGGTCTGGAAGATCCCCTAGAAAATCACAACCCACTGCAATATTCTTGCCTGGAAAATCCCATGGACAGAAGAGCCTGGAGGGCTACTATCCATGGGATCACAAGAGTTGGACGTGACTTAGAGACTAAACCACAGTCTGTCTTCCTTTCTTCCTTCCTTCCATTCTTTCTTTCCTTTCATTCTCTCTTTCTCTTTCTCAGTTGATGATGACAAGTCTCTGATGGTTTGTTTGTAAACCAAGAAGACTCCTAATGAAAACATTTTGTTCCTAAAACCCTTTCAGATTTTGATGAATCAAAGTCAAAAGTGTTCTCTTTGCCCATTTTGTTTTGGCATTGGACACAAAGAGTTAAAACTATTAGAAAAGTAAACAAAGAAAATCATGCTTAGTTCTCTGTATTTCCTTTGGCATCCCATTGATGTGTGATCCCAGTGTAAGTTCACCCGGTATTTTTTGTTTTACTGCGTGGTCTTTATCTGTGGTAGGTTTCAGTTAACTTTTAAGACCCAGTGGTATTAGAAACGCAAAGATGAACCGTACTTCACAAGATGCCTGCTAAAACAGTAGCTACTGAGGCAGAATTTCTCAGTTGATTTAATTTCTTTTCAAAGATGGTATAGGTTAATGGGCATTTGAAACTGCTGGCATTTTATCCTCTTACAGTAAACCTTCTGACAGTGTTGCTGTGTAAGGATGTAAAAGTTTAACAATTCTTATTTTTCCTTCATTTTTGTTAATTATAAAAAGTTATTTCTGAAAAAAACCTTCAATATGAGAATCAATGGGGTATTTAAAATAATTGTGATAATTTCATTATGCTCATTAGAAAATTAAGAAAAGGGAGGCTAGTATATTCAGAAGAATAAATTTCCAAATTTGTCAAGTTTTGACAACTTTATTTTTTCTCAGTTTCACTAGGTTTTTAAAGCTGAGACGAATTTTGCGCTGTTTATTCTTTTCCTTTTCTTCCTGTCGAAGCATTCCTGCCACCTTAAGGGTTATATTTGCATTGGAAGGATTAACGTAAACATCTTTTCTACCTGATATTGTATATATATATATATATATATTGGTTTGTTTTTTTGGTTGCTTCACCATTGATTCATTTATTTAAATAATATATTTTATATGTTTTCTCTTTCCCTCTTGCCCACTTCTGTAACAGGCGCCCCATTCTTACCCCTGATGAACACATTGATTTATTTAAACCACTGTTGTCTTTGTCAGTCTCACAGCAGACTACCTTCTTCCCAGTGAGCAGGCACATGATTTACTATGGCAGATGAAAATAAGCCTTTTTCTGGGTGTTCCATTGTCTAGGTGCTAAACCAGCTGTCTATTAAAATGGTTTCACTTAAAGTGGTCAATGCTGTTTATAAGCTTTTGTGATCGCCCAGCTGATCCAAGCCTCAAGGAGCTTTACTCACACCCTACAGAGGCACATATTTAAATTACGAAGAAAAGCAGAAACTTTTCCCTAAGTTGTGCTAGAGTATCCCTTTCATTTTAGGCTTGAAGTCTGGGTTTGCTGAACTGTGAACCAGTCTTGACGTGTGTACTAAATGTAGATGGTGGAGACTTGATGTGTGTGAAAGCCAGAGAGAACTTGTTGGCATTTTTTTTTAGAGAGTCTGTCTTGTTGACAGTCTACATCAGAGACACTTATCAAAATAGATTTATCCTGTTTTCCTATGTTGGATCTCATCAGAATGTTGATTTCTCAGACCATATTTTTATAAGATGGTATGGTATGGTATGTGTGTTAATGAGTTTTCTCAGTAAAAAAAACAAAAACAGATGAGGTTGGAGGTGGAGATGCCTTTAATGGAGTTCCACTGTATAGCTAGAGGTTCTAGATTACTCTATTTCCAGGATTTTAGTTCTACTCTTTAAAAGGAGAGGAAAAAGACTCTTTCACTTGCTTTTATTTCAGAAGTCACAGAAGCAGCAAGCACTTGTTATCTGTGTTTATATGCTGAAAAGTTTTGTTGTGTAGAGGCCCCAAGGAAAGGGACAGCAGAAGTTTCCTGCTTCCATTTGTCCCCAGAGTTTAAGTATTTCTGAGCAAATCCAAACTCATGCTTTCATTTTTCTGTGCTTGATGTAGAGGAAGTCTCTGCTGCCAGAAGTGAAGTGGCAGGTTGACATTTGGTAGAGATGTATTATGGAGGCCCTGGGCCTGCAGCAAATGATGTTCAGTCACCAAAGATAAAAAGATGGAATTCCTGGGAGTCCATGGATCATCTACTGTTTTGGGGGAGTCATCAACATATTTTCACTGCAGCCTATGTTTAATGAGGTGTCATCAAGGGTCCACTGATTTCAGAGGAACCAGTAGTCTCAGTAAAAATAATACTGGTATTATCTAGAAAGAATCAAAATGAGAAGGTGTGATGTAATTGATATTCCTTCCTCCTAAAAAAGCCAAATTATTATTTTTTAAACAGGAGGGAAAATCCCATTAATACTTGTGAATTTTGTTTTCCAAGTTACTTGTATTAGTTTAGCGTGACAGAAAACTAAAGTTGAAACAGAGGTTATCAGGGGTATTAAAAGAACATACCAAACATGGAGAGATAATAGGATTTTGCAGAAGGGCGTAATTTAAAGTTTTTAGCACCACGTATGAGATCTAACCAGAAGATAGTTATGAATTATGTAAAGTGAAGTAGTGACTTTACACAGATCTGGCTTTGCTCTCTGATGGGTGGCAAGCACTCCCTTAACCAAATGGTCAGAGTTGACTGCCATTGGTGGGACTAGTTGACAGAGTGATGTGATACACTGAGAAGAACTCGGCGTCATGTCTGTGGTATTCCAGCCCCGAGTTACATAACTTTAGTCTGAGGAAACACTAGACAAACCCAAAGTGAGGATGGTTCCACGAAATAACTTGCCTCTATTCCTCAACAGTGTCAATCTCATGAAATAACACTCAGGAATATTTCTTATTGAGGGCGATCTGACAGTTGGACACAGTGATTGTTATCAGGGTGTTTGTTTGTTTTGCTGTAAAGGACATCATTGCCCAGCCAGTAAATCTCAGGTGTTTACATTATCGTGTTATACTAATGTTCATTTTCTGATTCAGATAATTGTGCTGTGGTTATGTAAGAGAATTTCTTGTCTTAAGGAAGTGCATCTTGAAGTATTTAGGGTACGTCTGCAGATAACAAGTGGTTCAGGAAAAGAAAATTGAGAAAAATGAATAAATTTAGTTTACTAAAATGTAAACATCGGAAGCATCTGGGTAAAGTGAAGTATCTGGGTGCAGTATCTTGGAAATCTTTATATATTCTTGCGACTTTTCTGTATGTCTAAAATTATGGTAAAATAAAACATTAAAAATACAGGGTTATAGCAGGCCAGCCATAAAAAAAAGACTTTTGATGGGTCAGTGGTAGAGAATGGTTTTATCCTTATTCAGGTTCTTTTTGTCATTTTTTAATTTGTTGCAGTTTTTATTTTGTTCTGGAGTTACATAAAATCAGAGCCTGTTCGGAGGGTTTGCACACACAATTTCGTAAGCTGTCCCCCATCATTTATGGTTTTGAAAGTCCCAGGTTCATAAAGAGAGCACGTTTCAGACAAATACAAGTTAGTTACTGCGGTTTCTGTGTGTCCTAAAAAAATAATAATCTCTGGTTAATTTAGGTAGTTTCATCACCAAGAAACTGAGAGTTATCTGAATGTGTGTAAGTAATTTTATTTGAAACTGTGTTATATTAGTATTATGCAGTGATACATTGTTAAGTTAGTTAAAATGTATACCCATTTAGAGCACTCCTTTACCCATAGCTATGAATTTTTTCTTTGGCCCAGGTATTAACAGGTAGATCTTCCAGGAAGCAGAGGTCTCAGGGAAACTTCTGGTGACCTTAAGGAAAATGTTTGTACACATATAAGTAAAAGCAGACAGAAATATCTTGGATGGTGAGGTGGTTTGGGACTCCGAATTTTCAGAGTCAGATGTAGTTCTTCTTGGTTGAGGGAGATAACCATGGCTTAACTTCCCCTCACCCTTCCCCCAGCATATGCAGGCAGATTCTACTGTTTGGGTGGGTATACGCCCTGGAGAACACGTGTTTTCGTGTAGGCAGGAAGGGTTTCCCCTGATTGATGCATCACCTCAAAGACGACAGTGAGTGGACTCATTAACCATACCCTCACTTGTTTTTACTACTTACCTCCAGAACATTACAATTTGGAGCTGAAAGTAGTAAGATGAGGTGACAACAATTATTTAAAAATCAAATCCATGTGGTTTTGTATATTTTAAATCACTAGTATCTCAGTCTCCTAAACCCTTCTGGATTTTCCCTTCCCCATTGATTAGATTTATTTTTATTCTGAATTAAAGAGAGAGTTGTGGTTGTCTTGACAACAGAAGCCCATCTCACACAAGTATCCAGAGATGTGCATTATAACAAGGTGGTTGATGGGACAAAGAGGAATGTATCCCCTTCCACTCCATGTGGGTTGACAAGGAGGAATGTATCCCCTTCCACTCCATGTGGGTTGAGCCTCATCAACCGTCTTGAGAGGGTCAGCCTGGTGAGGGCTTCAGCTCTGAAAGCTAATTGGCCTCGCTTGGGGCAGTGGTGAATGGTCAAGAACTCGACTGTGATAGTTTTTTCTCTGCTGCTTAGTTCCATTCTTAACTCAAATCCTTCCTTTGTTTACAGGCCATAGTATATGAAGGCCAAGATAAGAACCCAGAAATGTGCCGAGTGTTGCTCACACACGAGATCATGTGCAGGTAAGGAATACCTTATTCTCTCTTTAATTGCCAAAAAGAAGATGAATTTGTGTCTCAAATTTGTACTTCTGAATTCTAGGTGAGTTCAGGCCTATTTTGGTATATACGTTTCTGTTAAACAAAACTAAAAACTGTTAGATGTATTTGGTAGTAAAGTGTCACACATCACAGTGGTTCTTAATTATTTATTAGATTTTATCCTAAAAGTTATGTTTCCATTTTGATATCACACTGTTAATGGGCACAAAACAGTGCCCTTCCCCTTTTCCTGTCAATCGAATGAAATACAATATAACCCTTTTAGTGTTAATGTATGCGCTCAACTGCATTGCTAGTAAAATGAGTAAGAGTTCTATTGATGTCAGCAGAAGTCTCTGTTTGGATAAGACTTGAAAGTTATAGTTCCTCTTTTTAATTTTTCCACTTAAAAATATGACCATCCATATAGGCATCATTCCTCCTTGAACTGAATGCGGTTCCCTGCCCCTGCCCCTACCTTGCATCCGATCTCTTAATCTTCGTTACCTTTTATATAACTGTGACAGTGTAGCTAATGTTTCTTAAATGTAGTGTGTTTTTGGAAAGATAGCAAAGATGAGTCCCTGAAAGGTGTGAACATTCACGTTGTCCACAAATGAGTATCTTTATTTTCGTCTGAAGCTGCATGTGAAACCAGACCACATTCACTTCCCTGGCCTCAGCCAACCCTCCGTATGGGAGAGAGTAAACCAGAAAACAGCCTTCTAACTTGCAGTTTAGGTTCTTATTCTTTGTCAGATAACACTGGCACTTCCGATATATTCTGAGTAATTGGATAAAGCATGACGATGACACTCGGCATCAGAGAAGGGCTACTAATTGCTTTGTTAGCCATGCGGGTTCTCCTGGCACAAAGTGTGCTTGACTCCTGTCTATTTCTGACCAATTCGTGTAGGGATTTCAGCTGCCACTTCGGCATGGGTGGGCTTTATTTGCTGCTCAAGGACTTGTGGGGAAAGCAATCTGAAAACTCTACAGGTGGAAATAAAATAGAAAAGAGATGACTTTCCTTAGTGAAGTCTCAAATATTAACTTCCTCTACATATATAATTATGTATGTAAATTGAAATTTCTTTTTCTCCTTTTTAAAAACATACCTGTAACATATTATTCTAAAATATACAGGAGTTTCACAAGTTTTCACTTTAGTGATTTGTAAAATTTATTAATTACTCCCTGAACAGGTTACCTTTCTCTAAATTTAAGGCAGCAACAAAATCACAAAGTACGGTCAGGGATTTCTTAGAAGATATTTTTAGGCAAAATTAGTGTTATATTGCATACAGCAGTTGCACAATTAGAGCTGAGCTGTACCTTTCAGAATAAATGAGTAAAATCATTTTGAAGAACATGAAAAAATGACCTCCTTCATATTACTGTGTTTCCAACCATATCTCTGTTTTGCCTTCCCACAATTAGCGTGTTGTTAGAATGAATTCTCTGTGTTCTGTTCCATATAATTCTAGCAAACTGGAGACAGACAGGAAGATGGATCTCAACCAATAGGCCGACTAATATCTGTAAATCATAGATTTGCATCTCATATCTGTACATGTTTGGACTATGCTAGAAATAATTCTGATCTTAAAATACTTGAAGATATATTATGCCTTTCACACATAAGCCTACCCTCTATTAATGCAGTTTATATTTTTTCTTGTTCTTAAAATTCATTGGCCCAGAGTATTTTATTATGCTGGTTGGGGTGCTTTACTGCTGATGTTCTATTTTTCAGAAACATAAAAATAGCAAAAAATAAAATCCTCAAGCCACTGAAGGCAAATGATGTTTGTATTGTGTGCCTAAAAGGGAAAAGTCATATTCAAAATGTCATTCTGCTAATGTTACAGATGAAGGTTTTCCTGGCTGCCTGTAGATGTGGAAGGGGTACTGTTTGTTTACCAGGCTGCCATGACCCTATTACATAAGCCTGTCATCTATTGTGTGGCTAACAGTCTTTTAAATTGCAAATCTGATGCTCTTTAGGGGGCTTCAGGAAAAATTCTCACTTTCCACACCATCCTATTTCTCTTGATTTCTTGCCTGTTGTAAGTGGAAGTTGGGATGTGCTGAATTTGCACCAGGGGTGCAAATGCAGGCTCAATTATAAGCATAAAATTAGAGTCTGTTCACCATTAATCAGCCTGGCTAATTGCTATGCACCACCATTAACCATATGGTGTGAAAGACAGCTTGCTTTCCCTAAGATGAAATTTCTTCATTGCAGACATGAAATAGTGAGGGCCTTGGATTTTAAAATAGCTTGTTTTAGATATTTAATTTCTAAACAACTTTCTGCAGTGCTTTCTATCAAGGCTAACGGCACAATAAAACTTTGCGTTTATGTCACAAAAGAGGTATATTTATAGTACATTGAAGCTATGGTAAAGGAGACAGAGAATTTAGAGCGACAGGAAAGGGCTTGGGTTGATTCTGTTTTGTTGTTGGCAGAGAAAAAAAAGCGTCAGGGAATTACGTATAAGGTGGTTGCAAATATAAAAAATTAGTTTTGTTCTGTTGAGAGGGTAATCCATTGCATGAGCTATGTAAAGGGCTTGCTGCCATGGGATTATAATTACTGTCTCTCTTTGAGACAAAACCCCTTTGACTTGATGGCATAGAACTCTTTCCATGGAATTCTGGGAGAGGTTCTGCATTTTGGATAACTGGAATCTATCATACCAGTCATCTTTACATTTTATTAATACTTGGGGATGAAGCTCTTCAAAATGTAAAAGCAGGATTCATTCCACAAAGGATTTGATTATATGCACCACCACATCTCGTGTTTAAAATGTGAAGGGAAAATAGAAACTGCTTGGAAGGTGAGTCCAGTTTCCGGTCCCCGCCCGGCAGGTGGAAGCAGGTTTTCTTCCTTTCCAGGACAGAGGACATTCACGGGGCGTGCGTGCTCTCTTTAGGAAAGCCTTCTTTCCCCACTGTCAGTGCCTCATGCCTTGTGGACCGGGAGCTCCCAGGGTTGGCCTGGGCCCTTGATAGGCCTTGTTCTTCCCTCCTCTTGGGCTGGCTTTTTCTCATTTCATTCTTCAGATTTCCACTGAGGCATGTTTCTTTAGGGAAGTGTCCCCGGTTGGCCTGAGTGAGGCCCCCTTGTTCTGTGCTCCTATTATATCCTGTGCTTTTCCTTTGGACACTGCAGCTGTACACTCGGCACATTGTAAGTGTATGTCTAGGGCAAGTCTTTCTTTGCTGGACTAAGAGCTCCTTGAAGATGAAGAAGTTGTCCAGTTTTCCTCTCTGCTTTATTTACCTACATGTGAAATGAGGAGAAATGTGTGAAACTATGACGTCTGTCATAGGGTCATTATTAAGATTAAATCCTATAACCCCTGTAAATGCTTATCTTGGTACCCGACACATAGTAAGTGCTGAATGTTGATTGTTATGGTCAATAGTCACAGCAGAGTGTGAGCATTGATATTAGTAGAAGCAGTGGAAGTAGTAGCAGCAACATCTGCAATATCTAGCTAAGTACCTGGCACGTAGTTGTTCAGAGGGAAAGATGGTCAGAGACTATTGCAAGGAAGGGAAATGTCCACTAAGGTGTTAACATGCTTTGTTCATTCTAGGTATGCTGGTCAAGGATATTTTCTTTCATTCTTCTAGTCTTTGCAAAAATCAGTGGGATGAAGAGCCAGAAAGGACTGGCCCCTGCAGTAGGAGAGCCGACAGGTTAGCCTGGGAGATGAGACCTGGTAACTAGATAGCACTGTAGAAAGAGTGGACTGGGATGAGACATGAGGTCAAAGACCATGGCTGCTCAGAGAAGGGAGGATGTATTTGCATGGATTGGGAGGAAGGTGAAAAAGGACAGTGATTTTAGAGGGTGTGTGAAGGAGTGTTTTGGTCCATTTGTTGGTGGTCCAAGTGGGATTTCTGTGGGGAGAGGTCTGCAGATGGTGAGCCTGTGGCCTGGATCTGGACAGTCAGGGTGAAGGATAATCAACTTCTGAGGTCTTTTCACAAAGGTGCAAGGTGAAGCTATGGCCTTACATGGGATCCATGGGGGGATGGGGCATTAGAGGAGAGGCTGTGGATACATTCTTGGGGAACAGTGTCACTCTTAGGGCATTTGAGAATTAGGAAAAAGAACCTTGAACATACAGGAGATAGAAATGAAAGGAGGGTATTTCAGAGGCAGGAAGCCATCCACATAATAAGTGTAGGGAGATCCAGATGGACCTGAAGACTGAGAAGAGCACCAGAAAGTCACTGGTGAACTTCAAGAGAGGATATTCAAGTAAGTGCTAACCCCAAAGCCAGGTTTTATGGGATGCAGGTTGCAAGAAGTGATGGAGGCTCTCGCAAGGAGATAGTTGGGCAGCGAAGAAATCAACTCAACAAAAGAAGGAGCAAGTCTGTTTTTTTAAGAATGGGAAAATTTGAATATGTTGTTAACTGAGGGAAAGAATGAACTTACTATTATTAATCAAATTGTTCAGATAACCATATGCTCATTCTCCAGCCATTTTGGCTAATGGGTGAAATAATCTTGCTTTCTGTTGTAAAGCTTAGAGGTGGAGGTGATGCTTTCTTCCAGTTAAGAGAGCCTCTACTTCTGGGAAGAAGTTCCACGTCCCTGAGATGAAGATGGAAACGTCTCTTGTTCTGATTTATGAAGCCATGTGTCAGTGTGCTAGAGAGGCACTACCTAGGCCATGCTGCTCAGAAAGAGACTCACAAGCTTGCTTTTCCCTGGACAGGCTTGTCTGAGGGATACACAGTCTTTCTGGGGAAAGGGCTGCTGTTTTGAGTCCACAGTGTATGTAGGACCCCAGCTGCAGCAGGGTCCCCCCTCCTGTGATTGGGCCACATTGGTCTCCTGCCACTGGGGTGCATGTTGAGAATGGATGTGAAGTAGTGGGAATCCTGCTCTGTGACAAGGCAAATGAGGAAACTCCAAGCCCCCTGATAGATGCCTGCTTCAGAGAGCAAATGCCAGGTCTGTGCCTGGTGCAGTGCCTGACACACTTAGTAAGAATCTCAAGAACAGCATTTGAGGGGAGCAAGATCCACCAGTCACACCATCATGAGGATGGAGTTAGCACTGTGATTCTTCTGTTAACATAGTAGCTTTTCCCTTGGAGTGCTTCTGTGTCTGTTGTTCCATGTACTGTATTGTTTCAACCCAAGACCTCTTCTGCCTTGAACACAAGTGAATCTGTTCTCCTTTCATCCTGCCCTTCTTGGTTAATGCCTGCCTTGTGTGTGGTAGAGGTTGGTCCCCACCTTTCTTGGTCCTTCTGGGTTCAGTAGAGGCAACTGGGTGGGGGAGGCATTTCAGCTTGGAGAAGAGAGGAACGGAGAGAAAGACCATCATGGGGAAGGAAGGAAGGACAGGTGTTTGTTCTGCTTGGCTTTGCATTAGAAGTAGGGAGATTCAGGAGATTAGATGCTGGCTCAGCCTAAAGAAAGACCTTCCTTTCCCAATTTGCAGTTAATTT
The DNA here is from genome assembly GCF_014754425.2 of Oryx dammah. Classification (NCBI taxonomy): domain Eukaryota; kingdom Metazoa; phylum Chordata; class Mammalia; order Artiodactyla; family Bovidae; genus Oryx; species Oryx dammah. Next base: position 39,636,467 of record NW_024070189.1, read on the forward strand.
TTAGTTTTTTGATAGGAAAATAATATTGCAACCAAAAGACTGCAGAAATACAGAATGGAATATGTACTCTCTGCTCTTCTTCACTTACTCCACAGGGCCTACTGTGTGCTGTGCTCTGTTCTGGTTACTGGGGATATAGGGATGACCAGAACAATCTAAGACCTTTGTACTCATGGAGAGACAATAAAGAAGAAAAATAAATATAAAATGAGTGCTCGGAAGAAAAGTGAAGCAGGATAAGGGGCTAGAGAGCTCTGGGGGTGGTAAGAGAAGGGCTTTCATAGGCTGTCACTTTGTGTAGAAATTTGAGGGAACTGAGGGTGGCTTGTGACAATTAGTTTCTTCCTCTCCTCCCTCCATCTCTCCTACTGGTTTTTTTCTCCCAGAAGTTGGACCATACCCATACCATACATACGAGGGTTCCCAGGTGGCGCTAGTGGTAAAGAATCCACCTGCCAGTGCAGGAGATGCAAGAGATGTGGGTTTGATCCCTGGGTTGGGAAGATCCCCTGGAGGAGGAAATGGCAACTCGTTCCATTAGGACAGAGAAGCCTGGCAAGCTACAGTCTATGGCATCTTAGAGCTGGATGCAGCTGAGTAACCTAACACACACACACACACCATGCATGCTATTCTGCAGTTTGGCTTTCTCAAGCTGTAATATGATGTAGACTTCTTTCTGTGATAATGTGGACAAACCCACCTTCATTCTTTTTAATGCTACACACAGTTCATATTTACATATATATGTGCACACACATATATGTATATGTGTATATGCATTTATTTTTAAAGTGGGCTTAAACCGTAGACACTACTTTGTTACCACCCCAGATGCAGCACAGAGCCCAGGAATATCCTTTTGAGGATGATGACTATGCAGTGCAGTGGTACGACCTGAGAGGCAGGAGACCTGTTGGGCTGTTTCCCATACTTTGTGTAAAGTTTTCTTTATAAATGATGTTAAGTGACCTCCAGCCCTTTAGTCCAGTTTCCTTGTTTTATTCCTCTTCTATTCGTCCTTCTACACCTCTGTTCTTCGCATCTGCTTTCTGTTCTGGGTCCCTTGGGGCACAGCAGAGAGGGTGGTTCTCACTTAGGCTGTGCTTCGATTCAGCTGGCTGCACTCGAGGGCACTTATATTTTAAGGGGATGAAGACAGTGCTTAAGGCACAGGGCAGATCTCAGGCCTAGTGCTGCCTTGCCTGGGGAGGTGGTCTGGGGGGTGGGGTGGAGGTGAACCTTCCTTCCTTGGGCAGCGTCTGCTCAGAGGGGCAGCGTGGCTTCCTTTATCTGCTACCTTCCTATTGGATTGTATTTCCCCTAGTATAATACATTCATTCATGAAGTCATCCAATCAACCAACCAACCAACCATTATTTGATCTTCTCTGTTCTGTCCCAGGCCTTACAGCTACCCGCTAGGTAAATAAGATTGACAGTGTGTTCCTTTATGAAACATATGGGTTAGTGGGGAAGAGGTGGGAGGAGAAAGATAGTAACAAAAAATACACAAGTATATACATAAGAATATAATTTGCTTTTTGTTTAGTGCCCTGAAAGGGAAAACCTGGAGCAGCCTATCGAGTATTAAGATCAGCTTCTCTGAGGAAGGAGTCTAGAGGCCTAGGCCCAAAGAGGAGGGTGCTGCTGTTTAGTCGCTCAGTCGTGTCTGACTCTCTTGCGACCACACGGACTGTAGCCTGCTAGGCTCCCGCATCCCTGGGATTTCCCAGGCAAGAATACTGGATGGGTGGACATTTCCTTCTCCAGGGATCAAATCCGGATATCCTGATTGCAGGCAGATTCTTTACCCCTGAGCCTCCTGGGATGCGCCAAAGAGTGGGTAGAGGCTGGCTAGCTAGGGAGGGCTTGGAAGAGGAGCAGTCCAGGCCCAAAGCCTGCCCGCACCTGGGTCTGGGGTCAGACTGAGTGGGGAGACTGAAATTGGCTAGTGAGGCTGGAGTGTGGCACATTGGAGGAGAGCGACAAGAGATGGGGAGGTGTTCTGGCTCCCTGTCATGCCATAGATTTATTCGCAGTGTGGTGGGAAGCCCTTGAAAGGTCTAGGGCAGTGGAGTGACAGTTCCATTGACATTTTGAAAAGATCACTCTGGCTGTTGGTGGTGGATGAAGAGTGGAGGCGAGGCCAATGTGGAGTCCAAGTGAGAAATGAAAGTGACTTGGTTGAGGGTGGTGCAGTGAGGAGGGAGAGGCTCAGATCATCTTGAGATGTAGATTCTAGTCTGAAATTATCATCAGGCAAGTTGGAAGGGTCCCTGGAAGGCAGTAGTCCAGGCAGGATGATGGTGAGGGTTTTGACCTCTGGAGGTTTGCCCAATCACTGTTTTGAAAAAGAAAAGAAAGAAAAAAAGCAAGAAGAAAGAGTCCTTCCCATGTATTGCTTTTCTCCCTGGGTAAAGACTTGAGCTCTGTCGATGGGCTTTATTTTGGAGACCTGTGCCCTCACACTTAGAGGTGGGTACTGCAATCGCTCCATTTTATATACGAGGAAACTAAGACTCCAGGAGGTGAAGTACTTTGCTTAAGTGCCACAAGTAACTCTGAGTCGAGTCAGTGTTCTTAACCACTGCACTCTCCTGGCAAGCCCTTGAAATGTAGGTGCAGGGAAGTAGAGTTCAGAGATAGTAAGGTTTAGTTTTTAAATTATCATTACTTTTTTGGCATTCATGTCAACTACTGGATTTCTCAGTCCCTTTTTTCTCTATATCTCTCTTTTACGTGTTGGGATCCCTTGGGCTTTCTTTCCCTCAAAGTCCTAGTATAGCTGAACTCAGGCCTGGAGGAAATTGTTTTCTTGGAACCAGAAAGGGAATGGCTCTAAGGCGAGTGGTGTGGTTTTCAGCTGGGGCTCTGACAAAGGAGAGAGAATTCTTGCTGTTGTTTTCTGAAGATATGAGAGACAAATAAAATGAGCATCAGTTTGGAAGCTGATTCTCTTTTCAGAGGTAGAGTAATGGCCAAGAGAGAAACTTCCCAACTTTGGTGAAAGACTCCGTGTGGGTGTATATTTCTGGGTCCTGAAAATAAAGTTCAGTGTTTGTTTCTCTCCAACAGCTCTCCAAATTTAGGCTCTGTGATTCACTAGGTCGAATGAATGTGTGTGTGTGTGTGTGTGCGCACGCTTGTGTAAGAGGGAGATAAATGAATATTTTATTTGTAATGCAGGTGATGTATAACCCTTGCATAACTACCTCACCTCCATGAGTGATCAAATACATGCTTTTATAGTGTGCCCTGAGGTATAGACTGGCCAGTGGACACATTTCTTATTTTCAGACAAGTCTCAGATGGATAGTCTTCCATTGACCATGGGTAATTTTCGAAAACTCATAATTTTTCACTTTTTAGAAGCATCTCAGTTTAAGAAAACACTGGCAACTTTAAGGTCACACATGGGATGGGATTTTGATAGTAGATGCTTTTCTTGCCCATGTCTGCCTCTTCTCTGATCTAATAAAGAGCATTTACTGTCAGGCCTTTGCCAGCCTTCGGATCCATGTCCATACTGCTTCCAGAAAACTTACACAGTGACCAGTGGAGGGCACAAAAGCCAGAGGACATGTGGATCTCTATTGTGTTTTATCTTTCCTCTGTCTTAATTGTTGTGTTGTACTTTCACTCTTACATTCTGAACATGGTTCCAAAGCAGACCGTTACAGTTTTAGGATTTCAGGAAGGCTGTGATTGAAGGAAACGTCTCCTATAAAAGAGAAAGGAGAAGAAAAAGGAATCCATTGAATACAAAATGACTGGAGGGGGAGAATCACTCATACCTCATTACTGACGTGTTCCACGCAATTAGTGTGATATTGAGGGAAGAGTGTTTGAGCCACCCACAACCCTGAATATTCTCATCAGGTAGATGTAGTAATAATGCGTTTCACAGTGAAGTCTTCCAATTCTGCGGGCAGTGATGGGGAGACCCCATCTTAGGGCTGTCAGTCCTCGCTTGGAGAGAGTCCCTCTCCCTCCCACCTTTGTTCAGGGAGAGGTTAAACCTGGCATTAACCTGTAGGTGACCCAAACAGAATATTCTGTCCCAGGGATCCGTTGATTGCCAGGTATGGCTTGTGGTAATTCTAGCATTTGCAACCCAGCAATTTGAACCTTCTGTCTGCCTAAATGATGATTTTACATTTGTAATGGTTGTACTAAATCCTCTCGCTTTTGCTCTGCAGCCGCTGTTGTGACAAGAAAAGCTGTGGCAACCGAAATGAGACTCCCTCAGATCCAGTGATAATTGACAGGTAGGGACCACTCTACTTTCAGTCGGTTCTTTTTCCTCATTATAATGAAACACCTGCCTCGTGTGGCTCTCGGGTGAGGGTTAGGAAGGCATGTGGCCGAAATTTGCCTGTTGGTCCTGACTTCATCTGCTGCGCTGAGCTATTGCGATTCCTGGGAAAGCCATATGGAATGTTCTTTGGAGGCCCGCTTTCTTGGATTGCTCCAGTTTTGTGTCTGATTCATGCTCCTAAAGGAATGTTCTTCTTTCTTGACTTTCTGTGGCTCAATCTTCATGCTGTGCCAGGAAGCTTCAGAAATAAAATAATAATAATTTGTGATTTATGAAATGTGGTTGGGTGCTTATAAATATTTAACTTTTATTTGAAAAATGTTTGAATCATTATCACTTTTAGCTACAGTAGTTCTGTTGGACGTAATCCATCTACATTTTAAGGTTTTATTTATGCATAAAAGCAGTTTTAAAGAGATCTGTGAACCAAGATTTTCTACAGTAATTTCCCGGGTTTGATTGTAGCTCAGACTGCATTGGAAGTTGATTAATTTATCCTGCTTGTCTTAATTATTGTGTTTTTAAACAGATCCATATTACTAATCTGACATGACCAAGTAAATCACTGTAGAACAATAAATCTATTTTAGTTGTTCGGCGCAATTTCGAGTCAGTGTGTGCAGAGATTATGCAAAGTCGCATTCCAAATATTCATTTTACATTTTAATTATTGAAATTCATTGTATGGAAACATGTATGATAAACCATTTGTTACATAGCATTACTCACTGAGAGTTAAATGGCCTGGAAGGTTTATAGATACTGTCAGTTGTCAGCTAGGAAAAGAGCTAGCACCCTCCACTAGCTGGAAGAGTCTTGCAAGTCTGACTGACTGATCTCTCATTGAGGAGATCAACAGCTGAATAAAAGCCCTTTTTGGGGTTTGGTAATATTGATTTTGGATACCCTTCCCCTGCCACTGTCCGCTGGTGCACATCTATCTGTTTTCCCAATTCTTTACTTTTAGGGGGGCTTTATCATTTTTCAGTTAACTGAAAAAGTATTCTTCATTGTGATTTATGACAAAACATCAGTTGTTGATTTTGACTTATATGATTCTTTAGGCTTAAACCCAATTTTGATTGCCCAGCAGTTTTATAAAGCTTGCATTTGAGTCAGATATTTTAACTGTCTTTCACTTATATTCACCAAAAACATATCTTTGCTGGATAACTTGATAACTTTGCTTAATATCTTCTTTGATTCAAAGCTGAAAACACCCACCTTTAGAGTATAATGAAGTTGTCTGCTGCCTATAGAATTAATATAGCATGTTTATCTATAGAAGCAGACATGCCATTATGCAGTTTCTTTTTCTGCGATGGCAGATAAATCTTCAGATAAATAAGATAAAAAAAAAATAACCTTTATGCTGTTTGTTTCACCTAAATACCTCGCTTCAAAATACCATTTGTTATTTTAAGCAGATTTTACTCTTCTATTAGGAAGAAAGTGTTCTGATCAAAAGACCAGCCCAAATATTTGCCCCAAACTTTGAAACTATCAGCATTTGGTTCTGCCGCACAGTTTCTTTTGGTTTAGATGATGACAAGAACCTTACTTTGCCACCCGCAATGAAAATGCTTTTTTTTTGCTTTTGAATGGGTTAAGCTTTTAAGTTCTTCGTTTGGTTTTAAGCCGTGACTCTGATATAGAAGGTTGATATGACTGTGGTTTGAATAACATTTGATTTTGACCTGTTTCTGTGGGTTGCGATGGCATAAGAAACTTGACTCAGCAGCGCTGTAATTAGCCCGGCCTGTGTTTTTGAAACAGGATTGTGTTACCTGGATTACATTAGTGTGGCTTCTATTGTTGCCGCCTTGCATCTATCCCAGTAGGGTACTTAAAACCTTTTCTTGGCTAGGGTAGTTCAAACAATTTAGGTAAAATAAGTATGCACTTTATACTGTTGGTGGCTTTAGAGATATTACTCATGACATTTATCCTTTTCATTATTTTTTTCCTTTTTGGTTTGACAAAGTAGAAAATGCTGTTAGCCAGTCTTGGTCTCTTAAGAGAGGAGTACTTGGAAAAGCAGCTGAAACCCTGGTTATCTGCATGAGTCCCAACATACGTTTATTTGCTGGCTGTTGCCACTGTCTCCCATGAACTGTCTTTTCAAGCAGTGATGCCAGCTGATATGCAAAACCCCATTTAGCTATTTTTATTTGCATCTGAATTTTCAGAATTTATTTGTCCTTCAGTCTGCCAAAGGTTTTTAAAGCTCCAGTCCTGTCTGTGCTGATATGTGAAACTTCCATTTTTAACAAGAGAATAACAACAGGAAAAGAACTTACATAAGGAAGGGCGAAATAGAAAAGATTTCAATTCCATAAAATTGCTGCAAAGGAAAAAAAAATGATGGCAACTGTGTTTGAATTTCATAGTTTCCAATTTGATTCTATATTACCGATTGCATAATATCTGCGTTACGTGCTTAGGGTTTGATTTGCTTTCAGATTTATAGATGTGAATCCCTGCATATTTTGTAAAAATAGGTTATGGGGCCTGCATTCAGTAGCAGGAGTAACTGTTTTTACAAGATGCATCCAATTTGCAATTATAGGACTGAGGGTACAGGCCACCCTTGTGTTAGGATTTAGCATAGTTTTAACACGCAGTCACATTTTGGGCACCAATAATTTTTAGTTCCCTTTGCTTGTCCTTCAGATTTTGGAAGAACAGTGCTATTTTTATCAGTCGAAAGACTTTTAGTAGTGGTTGTTCAGGAAAACTATTTATAGGATTGATAGAAGAGGCTTTATGGTCATACGGCAGTGGTGCAGTTATCCTGCTATTTCTGTGTTAAATTTTGGCAGTATTATTTGCTGCCAGTGGTTTGCTGCAAGTGGTCAGCTTGGCATAGTCTATCAAAAAGGTGGAATTAACAAAATCAGCAGTTAAATACTGTGATTTAGAAAATGTGTTTCTACTTCATTTATGATAGCATGCAACATAGTCAGAAAAATATGACCCAACTCTTTTTACAATTATGACAATTTGTCAAGTCACTTCAAAAACATTTGGAAGGAAGTTTTTGTAAATGGATGATGTGTGCATCTTGAGTTGACTGCCTGGTTGTGTTTCTGTTTAATGCCAAATTGTTTGAGAGTTATAAAAACCAGGCTGTGTGCAAGGATCTAGATATTTGGAATATGTGGACATGGGAGAAGTCAAATGTGTTATGTTTAATAGCTGATGACCAGAAACTAATAACAGCATATTTCATTATCGTTGAGGTAAAGGGCTATGTGTGGTAATTATTGTTAAAGTAAAAAGCAAAAAATGACTTGCAGTTATTGGATTAAGGTGGAGATTGATTTAACATATTCACATAGTAACTCATATTTGAATTTAAAAGGTTTGCAATAAAGTTCATGTTTAGAAATTGAATAAATTGTAGTTTTATTACCACATCGGATATCCTTGTGTCCTAACCTTTTTCCTTGGAGTTATCTTAGTTCAATAAATAAAACCTCATTAGACTATTCCCATTTCAACGAGTTTATTAAATTTTGCAGGAGTAATTAGCATAAGCTGTGCTAATTTTTCTGGAAGACTAATGAGGGAGGTTCTTAATTAGGTTTACTTTGTAAGAATCAGAAAAGATGATAATGACAAAAGTCACCTAGGGTACTCTGAATTGGGAACCCAGTTTTTCTGAATTCATATAAAAATCTTCCATTTTCTATGTGGAAAATTCTTTATAAATGCTCGAACTGAATATATTAAATGTGCAGACTAGACTCTTATTCCTTATCTTGTTAGTTAGGATTACTGTTCGTTCTAGATTTGCTTCACAAAACTCTTTTATTTTTCTACCCTGGATCACTAAACTTTCTTTGAACAATGACATGGATGAATACAGATGGGTCTTACAAAAACATTTCTTTCTCTGAATTATGCTATAGGATTCCTTTCACACAGAGCTTTAAAGTTTCCAGCCAGATTTGTGCTGCTAACTTCCAGTAGGGCGGGATAGGGGGATGGCTCAATATTTGTTTGTTTGGTTTTTCAATTTAAGATCAGTGTGATTGATGAAATAGTTAAACTGCTAAATAAAGGGAGAAAAGAAGAGCCCAATTCTTCATTTCCTTGCACTGTGGATTTTGAGAATTGACAAGTGGACTTTTTTCTTTTAATAGATAGAAATAATAAAGGATGAAATTCCTCCTCAAATTACTTTCTTGGTCTCGTGTGAATTTAGACATAGCCCTTTCGGGATGTAATGCGGCTCAAGTGATCTGCAAGTTTGAGTTCTTCATAACCAGTACTAAAAACGTGGATTTTTAAAGCCTGTCAACTAATATACCTCTAAAGATTTGGGGCTTGCTTATTGCAACTCAATAGATTGGTCTTTCTTTTCCATTTATAAGAATCTCTGTATCTACTTTGGAGCCGTAAGCCCTGACATGCAACATTTAAAAAAAGCATACCAACTTTGTAACATGAAGAATTTATGCCTGTTTGGAACTAGTTCTTCAGGCCACACTTACCTAAGGGTCTCCTAAATAGAAAAAACAGTGTGTACTTGTTTCTTTCCAGAATTTTCTAAAGATCTTTCACATCTAGTTCACTTTCACTTCGGTAACACTAAATGGGTTTGCTTTATGATTGTTGTCTGAAATAGAATGTTCAGAATGAAAATATTGGAATGGCCATTTTACCTGCATCAGGGTTGTTCAGAAAAACATTTTTATTTGATTCATTCTTCATCTAAGAGGTTTGAATGCTGTGACAAGACTTTTCAGAAAAGTGCAGTGTTGTCTTAACACCAAGCTAATTCTTGATTAAACCGATCCTGATACATATATGTAACATATACATTCATCTGTATAACAGAAAAACTATGGTAAAACACTAGAATTAGGATGTAATTTTTTTTTTTTTAACCATTGATCAGGGTGGGCTATATTCTAATTCCTATATCTGCAGTCCTAAGATTGTGAAGGCATCACGGCCCCTTGACAACAAATGATTTTTTTTGTCTTTTATCATCAGACTTAAATCCAAAAATGCACTAAAATTTTTTTATCTTCTGTGAAAAGAAAGTCCTCAATTAACATGAACATAAGCATACTTTTATTAAAGTTGCAGATGAGGCTTTTAGTCAGAGTTTCATGGCTTTATTTCATTGACCTTTCAACTTATTATTTTGGTGTTCATCTAGTTTTTGGAAGGACCAACCACTAAACATAATCACTCTGTAAGATACACAGATAGCTATCTAGGGCTCGAAGACCCAGAGGTATAAATGCATTTCCCAGAGTTCTGATATGCCTTTTATATCACCTGATTTCCTAACTTTGAATGCCCCATTAAAATAAAAAGAGTAGAAATTCATTCTTTAAAATTGCTGCAGGCAAGATAATTGCTGTCCTCTTGGTTGGTTTGAGAGGTTTGCGTTTTTTCCAAAAGTGAAAAGCCCGCGCTGACACTGAGCGTGAATTTATGGTTGTTTATTAATCCTACCATATTTAAACATTTGTTTTCTCAGTGGGAATTCATATGTGATTATTAGCGATGAGACTTATGTGAGAGACTATCATTCTAAATTTTATCACATCTCAGATACCATTCTGAATAGGAGATGAGCCCGTACATTTGTATGCAGTTTCCTACCACGATAAGAAAATAACGAATACAATCAGTTAATAGCAGTCTATATTCCATTTGCTATCAGCTATTCCCAAATATACAGCCAGGATACATTCAAATGGATTTCAAGTACACTGACAGTATATCATAATGCAGAGTACTTTTACACAGTATAATACTACTGCAGACACTGTATAATGAACAACTGTAGCTTTCCTGTAAAGGAAATAATGGCAGCAACTTCCAAGAAATGTATTTAAGGGAGCTTTGGAGAATCAGTCGTGCATATGTGTTACCGGCCTGGGTGTCAGCCCATGGTGTGGGGTTTTAATCCCATGTCATCATAACTTTGTTTTTGTAACAGTTCTGGAAAAATACAGAGAAGCTGAACAAAGTCCCTTGTGTGTCATCTAACAAGTTTGCACAGTCATTTTGTGATGAGAATATATCAGTATATTAAATATGCTTTTGCTTTTCTAAAAGAAATTGCTTAGAATGGGAAAAAAACCCAAACCCTCCTGAAGTGCAACTCAGTTCTCCAGTGATAAATTTACCTTGGTTTTCCTTACCACTTATACCCGACCAGACTCTAATAAAAATGGACAGATTTAAAAAACTCCATTTAGAAGCTTCTGCATGTAGTGAGATTTTGGTCGTTTTAATTTGCATTAGGTATTATCTGAAAAATACCATCTTTTTCCTTCTCTCTCACCTACTGTCTCATCCCTCCCTTTACAAACTGTGTAATTGTATACCATCCATGATATAAAAGTGACCTAAATACTCCAATTGCAATCAATGAAAAATGGTGAACATTACAGGTTTGTCTTTGATTGCATGTTTCCTTTAAAGGTATGGGTAGATGGAGATAAATCTCCCTCTCAAACTCTCTCTCCAGTTACAAGCCTTTGTCCAAAGGTAAATAAAGGTTTTAACATTACAGTACTTATTGTAATATAATTTTAATTGCCTTAACGCTGCTAATGTGTGAAGCTGAGTATGTGTGTGTGTGTATTTTTCAGGAGGAGGGGAATCAAGCCAAATAAAAAAAAACAGACCCTGCATATTTTTCATGGGGGTACTGGGGGTCACATGTGGTAAATGATGCAAACTTAATGAAACCGGTTCTGGGGAAGAAAATGCCATTGGCATTTCATCCATGTAATGTATATTCCACTTCCAGTGGGAATAGAGTGGTCTTCGGTGTGCTTTAGAGATTTTTATTTTTGAAGGTGAAGTGCTTGGTTCCAGTTCCAAACTTGCCTCTAAACCCTACTTGGAAAGATGTAGCTAGACAAGCTGGCAAATTATATAGCTCGATCCCACACAATAACCTCCAAAATGGCCCTCGGTAACTATACCATCCCGCTAACTGTTGGAGGCACAATAGTTTTGTAATATAATATAAAGTAATAGTGTTAGCCAACACATCTTTAATAAGATATTGTTCGAGCCTTTGCCATATGCTACAGAGCAGCCTCTCACTTGGTGGGCCTTTTGATTCCTCTCAATAAGATTATTTCAAATACTCTAATCCTGAATCATTGACATGAATACAAAAGCCTAGTGACATCTAATAGATGCCTCTTAGCTTTGCTTTTCCTCTTGTTCCTTTCCTTTTTCTTCTCTTTTTACCTGACAAAAAGCTTATAGGCACTTGGGCTCTGTCTCTCAGTAGCAGCATGGGGGGCTCCTCATGAAATATAAAGGAGGAAAAAGGACTGCCAGAGGCCCGATAAGCTACAGAGTGAAGGGCCATAGATTAAAAGTAAATGCCAGTAAATCCTACCCTGTACACTTACTTGTCCTTTTATTGTTTCCTTTAACTCTTTCCCTGCCAGGAGAGGGGAAAAAAGAGAAAATAATTAAATTGCAGGTGTGTGAATTTTCAATCTGGATGTGGTCACTATACATACTGTATAGGTTTTGGCAAAACTCTCAAATTTTGGTTCCTGTCAAGGTTATGGTGGCTTTTTTTTTTTTTTTAATGCCCCTTTAACATCAATATAAAGAATCTTTCAAGAACTTTTTTTTTTTGCTTATTTGCTGCTCAACTGACCAGATATTCATACTGTTTATGTCTGTGGGGAGATAGGTGACTAGGTCAGAGGAGCCCTTCTCTGGGGCATGAACGCTGGTGACATGGTGTTTCCAGGTTGAAAGAACTTTTTCTTTTCTTTTTTTAATCAATGAATAGGAAATGATCAAAGTGAAAGATTAGGCTGTCTTGTTCTGTGATGGTAGCTGCTGCTTTTTTGTGTGATCCTGCTCTCTCCTTGTGCCCTGAGTGTGGCCTGCACTGGACGGTGTCACTTCTTGCTCTGGTGAGACCTAGGAGGCAGAGTGTAGGGGGACAGCTTTGCCAATGGTCAGAGGTTGTCGCCCTCCACCTTCCAAAAGCAGCCATGGTTTGACTAAAGCTTCTTCTTTTTTTTTTTTTAAATACTCTTATCTATAGAGATATAATGCTACTTACAATTTATTATTGTTCAATAGAACAGTAACTTCCCCCTATTTTGAATGTGTTTCCCATTCATTAGTATTCTGATCCATTAGTAATATCCTAAAGCATCACTTTAAAAGATTTTATTTAATTGGCTACACTGGGTCTTAACTGTGACATGTAGGATCTGTTTTGTTGACCAGGGATCAAAATTGGCTCACCTGCATTGGGAGCACAGAGCCTTAGCCACAGGATCACCAGAGGAGTCCCAAAGCATCATTTTTGATAGTCTTGGATGCACTATTGGTTAAATCCTTTCACAAAATGGAGAGTTAAAGAACCCAGAACCTGTGTCAGGTTTGGCTGCTTTCGCATATGCGCGTGCAAACACACACACACACACACACACACACACTTTTACAAAGACAAAAATGAAAAATGAGAAGTCTCTTTTTTATTTATTAGAAAGTTCTGTAGAAAAGAGAGTTGGTTAAATTATCTTTGAAGCTGTTCAGTTTAGTTGCTCAGTGGTGTCCAACTCTTTGTGACCCCATGGACTGCAGCACGCCAGGCCTCCCTGTCCATCACCAACTCCTGGAGCTTACTCAAACTCATGTCCATCGAGTTGGTGATGCCATCCAACCATCTTATCCTCTGTCATCCCTTTCTCCTCCTGCCTTCAATCTTTCCCAGAATTAGGGCCTTTTCCAGTGAGTCAGTTCTTCACATCAGGTGGCCAAAGTATTGGAGTTTCTTCAGCATCAGTCCTTCCAATGAATATTCAGGACTGATTTCCTTTAGGATTGAATGGTTGGATTTCCTTGCAGTCCAAGGGACTCTCAAGAGTCTTCTCCAACACCACAGTTCAAAAGCATCAATTCTTTGGTGCTCAGCTTTCTTTATAGTCCAATTCTCACTGGAAAAACCATAGCTTTGACTAGACAGGCCTTTGTCGGCAAAGAAATGTCTCTGCTTTTTAATATACTGTCTAGGTTGGTCATAGTTTTTCTTCCAAGGAGCAAGCGTCTTTTAATTTCATGGCTGCAGTCACCATCTGCAGTGATTTTGGAGCGCCCCAAAATAAAGTCTGTCACAGTTTCCACTGTTTCCCCATCTATTTGCCATGAAGCGATGGGACTTGATCCCATTATCTTAGTTTTCTGAATGTTAAGTTTTAAGCCAACTCTTTCACTCTCCTCTTTCACTTTCATCAAGAGACTCTTTAGTTTTTTGTTTTCTGCCATAAGGGTGATATCATCTGTGTATCTGAAGTTACTGATACTTCTCCTGGCAATCTTGATTCCAGCTTGTGCTTCATCCAGCCTAGCATTTTGCATGATATACTCTGCATATAAGTTAAATAAGCAGGGTGACCACATACAGCCTTGATGTACTCCTTTCCCAATTTGGAACCAGTCTGTTATTCCATGTCCAGTTCCAACTGTTGCCTCTTGACCTGCATACAGATTTCTCGGGAGGCAGGTCAGGTGGTCTGGTATTCCCATCTCTTGAAGAATTTTCCACAGTTTGTTTTGATCTACACAGTCAGAGGCTTCGGCGTAGTTAATAAAGCAGAAGTAGATGTTTTTCTGTAATTCTCTTGGTTTTTCGATGATCCAACGGATGTTGGCAATTTGGTCTCTGGTTCCTCTGCCTTTTCTAAATCCAGCTTGAACATCTGGAAGTTCATGGTTCACGTACGGTTAAAGCCTGACTTGGGAGAATTTTAAACATTTCTTTGCTAGCATATGAGATGAATGCAGTTGTGCGATAGTTTGAACATTCTTTGGGATTGGAATGAAAACTGATGTTTTCCAGTCCTGTAGCCACTGTTGAGTTTTCCAAATTTGCTGGCATATTGAGTGCAGCACTTTCACAGCATCATCTTTTAGATTTGAAATAGCTCAACTGGAATTCTATGGAATTGAAGCTATTACAATGTCGAAAACCCATATTTTGCTACACAGTCTTTTTTTTTTTTCCTTAAAGCCAGATTCTAGTCTCAGATGAATGGTGTACATCTCAAAATCTCTTTCAAAAAACTGTGTTCTTCTTTCTGTGGCTACAGGAGTGGGAGTGTCCTTTTCTGGCCACCCACATGTTTTCTTAAAGACCAGATCTGAATCCTGGCCTATGAGCACCTTAAGATAAACAATATCTCTGACCATTATGAGTTTACTAGTAAGTTACATCTGAATAGAACTTGCAAAGGTATTGGAGACCTTTAAGGTGTAGTATTTCAGAGAATTCTCTTCATACAAATGCGAGGGCAGAAATTAACTCCATTTTATAGATCTGTAAACAGAGGCATACCCCTGAGGAACTTTATTTGTGGCAGAGCAAGTGATTGAAACTTCGTGTCCTAGCTCTCAGTCTGATCTTTTCCCATCTCAGTTGTTCAGTTGAAGAAATGAAAGACTGTTTTCAGTATTTTGTGAAGCCTCTTTTTCTTGATATCCACAATTCCTTTTTTCCATGAATTAATCTAAAGCTTTTTATCTAAACAGTTTCCTTGGTAGATTTGGCACTTCTGAGATTAAAAATAATAGTAATAACGTAAATCAGAAAACAACAAAATTCTGTAAAGCAATTATCCTTCAATAAAAAAATTAATTAAAAAAATAGTAATAGTGTAAATTGTTGTGCCCACTGCTAGTGCAATATTTGAGTTCTTGTGTCCTCATTTAATTTGATGAGTAAACCACTGTGTGTTTCACTAGGGGATAAAACAGACCATTATCCAAAGAGAAATCTGGAAGAAGGCAGAGTACGGTGGAAAAGGGCTACAATTTGGAGTTCATTGGCAGAAAATCAAATCCCTCCACCATTACTTCCCAGTATTTGAATCTCATGGGGTTTAATTTTTTCGTCTTTGAAATGGGAAAATTATCTCAAGTTTGGAAAATTGTGGGGTTTAAAATCGCTAGCACAGAGTTTGACACACATTAGGTGCTTGAAATCAGGTAGCTCTTGCAATCTGCACATAATCTTCCATGTGGATTGTTATTCTTAATGGATGCTTGCCATGGAGCTTTCTTACAAGCAAAATTACCTTGTTGAAGTTCATCATGGTGGTTAAGTCCCCTTGTTGAAGAGTTGCTCTTTTTTTTTTTTTTCTTTCCTCGAATGTTTATTGAACATCTACCATATGCCACACATTGTTTTCAGGATTGGGATATAACAGTGAATAAGACACATATGGTTCCCGCCTTCCTGGTATTTTTAGTACCTCAGAGTTGAAAAAAAAAAATCGGAATAGTGAGTGTAGAAAGAAATATATATATATATATTTAATAGGAGAATATTATTTCAGATCGATAGAGATCATGATGCAGAGGAAAAATGTCCCTAGGAAGAAAGTTACTTGTTAGCTCTTACTCAGTGGTATTGAACTTGGGCAAACTACATGGTTTTATTGTACTCCTCTAAGGCAGTCTATGGCTCAGACGGTAAAGCGTCTGCCTGCAATGCAGGAGATCCAGGTTCAATCCCTGGGTTGGGAAGATCCCCTGGAGAAGGAAATGGTAGCCCACTCCAGTATTCTTGCCTGGAAAATCCCATGGACCACGGAGCCTGATAGGTTACCATCCATGGGGTCGCAAAGAGTCAGACACGACTGAGCAACTTCACTTCACTTTCAAGGCAGTCTACACATTGGTTAAAATCACAGGCTGGGGAGTCAGACTGCCTGGGATCAAATCTGAGCTCTGCCAGTGTTAACTTTGGGGTGCAGGCAGATCGTCTCACTTCTCTAAGCTCCAGTTTCTTCATCTGTGAGACTGGGTAGGAGTAGTAGTTCCTACTTTTTAGGGTTGTGAGGAATAGGTGGGCTTCCCTGGTGGCTCAGATGGTAAAGAATCTGCCTGCAATGCAGGAGACCCAGGTTAGATTCCTGGGTTGGGAAGATCCCCTAAAGAGGGAAATGGCAACCCACTCCAGTAGATAATGCATGGAGAGAACTTAGCACAATGCCTGGCCCATAAATCACAGTCAATAGAGGTGGCTGTTATTTTTTTTTAAAGGGCTGGAATGAAAAGCTCTCAAAGACACTTTCCAACTCTGAAATTCTAATTTTAGTTCCCTCTTGTATTTGCTGAGGCAGATAAACTCTTCAGGAAGTAGACTGTAAGCCCCAGATGGCAGTGGTGTGCACATATTGGTTGCTGCTGCGGCTCCAGCACTCAGCACAGTGGCCTCACTGCTGTGATGTAGGCGCTCAGAGTATGTTTTTGTGAAAAAGAAAGAAAGAGGTAGAAGTGGAGTTGAACCTGGTGTTCTGATCTCTCTGCCTAAAGATAGGCTTGTTATAACTACACAATAAAGTGAAAAGGCACTGCCATTAAAGAATGATGAGAAATAGAAAACGTAAGATAAAATATTAAATTTGTTACACTTAAAAATGTTAATCTTCACACGATTACCATGCAAATCCCCTCATTGCTTAACTGTTTAATTGATCAAGTAAATCACAGAACAGACAAGTAAGTGAAAAACCCTGCTGTTGACATTCACGCAAAGCACATTTCAAGAATATATTCTGTTAACTGGTATGTCTATTACACATGATAATGTGAATTTAACACACACATACACATACAGTATTCTTTGCAAGCAAGTAGATTTCAGAGAGTTCAGGGCAAAGCTCTGTTTTTTGTATGGCAACTTGGTAGTCTCCGATTATTATATCAAATGTGAAATCGGTGTTAGGGTACCATAAGTTTCAGCAGTGCCTTTGTTTTATATAATGTCTGAAGACTTAAGAATTCACTGCTTTTTTCTTTTAGGCAGGTGTAATATTGACGTGCTGCTCTGGAGATTGTAGGGTTAATGAATCCCCGCCTCCCTTCAACTCCCCCTGCCCCCCACCCCAATCCCATCATGTGCCTGGTTGACTCTGAAAGAAGGGGCTTGAAGTTGCCCACAGGGCATCCCTTTTCCCAGCCTTCTCCAAGGCCACCTGGGCAGATGGGAGCTTGCCTCCTGTCCTTAGGACACAAAATCCAATCAGTGGCCGTGTCTGCCGGTCTGCCTGACCTGCCTGTGAGCTGGAAAGAGGGAGGAGAAGCAGAGGCCGCTCATCTTTGATAGGCGGCATCCCTGTTGTGGCTTTGGGGCTCCTGCATGTTCTTGAGGAAGGAAGTTCTCCCTTATTTTCAGGATAAGATGTCATTCTTGAGAGCAATGTGCTGAACTAATCAGGTTAATTGGGAGGCCCCGGATTGTCTTCATTGAGCCCTTCTCTTCTTCCTGTTAAAGGCAGATAGTGCAGACAGATAGATTACACATATTTCAGTTTTCTGCAAGGCCATGAAATCTGTAGGCGTTCGGGGAATGTAGCTTCAGCCGAATGTCACTGCGGATACTGGAGCATGGATTCTTACTTGAGCAGCATAGTGTTAAAACACAAAACATAAGCTCTTCTTATGATTGAGAGAAGTGTGCCTTCAAAGATCTGATACCTTCTTCTTTTCTTTCTCTTAATGTTGAAATAATCTTAGTGTTTCAGATCAACTGGGATGACTTTGTTGCAGAACCCAGATGGATTCCTCTCCGGCTCTTTTATTTAAGGTTGAAACTTAAAAAACAAAACCTCATTGTGATGTGCCATCATTGACGAGGAGTTTCTTGAGCTGTGTTTAGACTCCCTGGCATCTGAGCCGAACAGGGGCTGTGGCCCTGACTTGGGGCATCTCGGCCTCCCCTTGAGCTTCGGGGTGGAGAGAAAGGAGAACTGCTTCCACCAAATTCTGTGAAAGGCGGGGATTCCTCCTCCTCCTTCACTCCAGATGATTTGTCGTGGTTTAATTTTAAACACTATCATTGACTGTTCTTTCAATCCTACCTCTTTTCCGCCCCCCCTTTTTTTTCTTGGAAGTTCCAGGAATGACTTTAATTATCTCCACAATCAAATTCTCATTCCTGCCTCTGTGAAAGTGTGTAGTCATAGATGGCAGGGATTATTTTCTTTAGCACTTGGGGATAGAGAAACCGGTTGTTTCAAAATGAGAACCAGCTGCTTCCACAGAGCCCTATTTAATGGGGAGCCACTTTGTACACAAACCTTCACTCAGGTCAGTCATTACGCCAAGCCCCGAATCAGCAGTGTTTGGTCTATCACCCTTTATTAAATGTCGACCGAGGAGTGATTTAGCCAATAAGATAATAATAATAATAATTTTAAAAAACACACCCCGAGTCTTTAATTTTGCTTCTGCTGAATGAACACTTATTTAGAAGGAGCACACTTCAAACTTCCTCCTGTGGTAATTACACTGTGGACTAGTTTACCATTCCTCATAGATGCCTGGTGTGTTTGTGTGTGTGTGTGTTTGCTTGCGTGTAGCTTTAACGCTCTCTGAAACTGGAGAATAAAGTTAACCTCCTCTTTCAACAGAATGTTTCATCTGACAAGCATAGTAGATAGATGAAAGGTAGATAGCCAAGGTGTGGGTCCCATTAATAGAACCCATTGGAGGGCAGAGATAACTGCTATTATCAAACATCTTTTATGCCATCCTGTAAAATAACGATGAGGGTGATATACTGTGTAAGTTGTGGTGTCTTTCTAGCTTGTAGAAATTGGTTTGTTGTCATACTGTGTTAATCTCTAGCAGTACCAAATTCGATTTGAAATAAGGAAAGTACTTTCACTAGTTAACTGTACAAAATACTTTTGAAGCATACAAAGAAGGGGGAAAGAAAGCATAAAAGACACATAAAACCACAGTAAATATTCACTTATGGGAATGATTTGTTTTTGAACCTGGGTTACATTTTTATCAGATAACCTAATTTTGGGACTGCAACATTTATTAAATCATGGTTTGAAGGATTTTTTTAAAAAAAGAGCAGCTTCATAAAGATTTCTAAAAATCTAGTTTAACCAAATTTTATATCATAAAAGTGAGAGATTCCATGTATTATTAATAAAAATGTATGATTGCTTTAAAAAATTATGACATGATTTTTTACAGTGATATCAACAATGAAATAATGTGAAGAAAGGATACAAATTTAGAAATTTATTCTCACAGGGAGTTTGATTAATAAGCTGAGCACTGATATATATGTTTTTACTTATTTTTAGGATTTCCATATTGAAATATAGTTGGTGGGAAATCTTGCCTAACAATTTTTAAAATTTGTTTGTTTACCAGCTACTTTGATTATGTAGCTTTAGTTTAAACTGTAATTCTATTGTATATTTTCTGCATCTGTATTTTAAAAAAATTCTGTGGGTTTTTTAATATAAAAAAATAAATAACTGTTATATTTCCAGTCACTCAAATTTGAACTGAATTTTACTTCCTGTTTCAAAGGTCAAGGCAGGCTGACCTCAACAGCAGTGTGGAGGCTGCTGAATTATTCATATCATTGACTTTGTGTCAGCTTCCACATTTGTGGAGAGGGATGTTTTATTCATTTATCTCATTTAGGGTTCTTCTCTGCACCTGTTTCTACCATTAAGTACCCTGTAATTTGCATTTGATGCTAATTTAGTTTCATATCAGTCTGGTCCCCCCTTGTTAATTTAATTTTCTAAGACCCTTTTCATTACAGTAGAACTGTTTTCCTCTTTAAAGCAAACATCTATACAAGTAATTGTATAAACTGCCTTTTAAATAATATCTTTTAGAAGATTCCATCGTTTAATTCCTTAATTCCTATAATTAGCCACAGTTTGATTAATGTTTCAAAGGGTTAAATTAAAATGCAGAATTACTCAAATGCATACTTGAATAATTTCTTATATAGGGCAGTGTTAGTGTTTTGGTACTCTTCCTGATGATTCTCAGAACAGTATGTCTTAACAGCAGTAATTTTCTTTATTTAGAGTGCTGTTTAGTTTACTGATAGTAGTTTCTTTCAAATTATGGTGCTCTCAACGTTTCTTGTGAAATGTTAGTTTTTTCCTTTCATCAAAGTGGTGATAGTGGCTTAAAAAATGTTCCTGCAACATTAATAATGACATACCACAAATAATCAGAGCAGAATTAGGTCTGATTCCTTGACATGTCATGGAAGTTTGGTATACTGATTTTCAGGAAACTGTGTTATATTATATGTCTGTTTCTCTTCTTCCCAAGCCTTTTTATTTCTGTCTGCTGCTAAGAGTAGATTGCCTGGGAATGTCTCAGTTTCCCAGACACAGTGGTTTTAGCAAGCTTTTGTTTGTATCTACAAGCACCCACTGGGCTTCCTTTGCCACCCAGATATTGTAGAAATTAGGAGTAAGTTGTTTGAGGGGGCCTGACTGAAATGGCTACTGTGGTTAGCGTGGCCGTGTTCCTGGGTGTCCACTGGGTATTTAGAGGTAATATTAGCCAGGCATGCAGTCCCCCAATTTGGGAAGAAAAAAATGCCACCTCAGTACTTTCCCTGTAACTGTTTGGAAGGTCCTTGACATAAACACGTCAGTATTCTTTCTTGGCTCCCTTGGAGGTGGGAGTTTAAAACAGGGATATAAGTTACAAGAGCTTCTCTGGTGGCTCAGTGGTAAAGAACCCACCTGCCAGTGCAGAAGACTCTGGTTCAATCCCTGGGTTGGGAAGATCCTCTGGAGAAGGAAATGGCAACTCACTCCAGTATTCCTGCCTGTGAAATCCCTTGGACAGAGGATCCTGGTGGGCTACAGTCCATGGGATCACAAAAGAGTCAGACACGACTCAGCAACTAAACAACCACAGTGAGTTATGAATTCAAATTCTAAGGCACACAGAAATGATGGAGCAGGAAAATTTGGTAAGGGCTGACTGTTACTAAGAAATTAGTCCGAGCTCTGCAGTGGCCCTTCTTTCCCTGGGTGGGATTGGTTTTATCTCTTGCTCGTATTCTCTGGGGATACCAAATGGTGTAGCTGCTTTGGGTTTCCAGAAGGATTTCAGGTCTATTGAAACTGGAGTTTGAAAGTGGCTTCCCTTGTTCTCTCAGTTATAAATGATTCCAGGGACTGCCACAAACAATTTTGTAATTATGGAAAAGTGAAAGGGAATCTCAGTTTTATAGCAGACAGCTTCATCTGTCTGGTTTCAAGACTGGGCTGTGGGTAGACTTTCCCAGGGGTCGCCTTCAGCTGGTGACATGTTGGGTATCGCTGTGAACTTTTTGCATCCTCTGGTGTATTAAGCTAGCTTTATGCTTCTGCTGATGGGCCTAAAATAACATGAAAATATCCAGCAATGAAATGTAGGATTTTTATTAATTAACAAAACATGTAGTTAACTGATTCCCTCCCCTATCCCTCATTCCTGACCCCATTTAGGTATCCTTGTAGTTTAGGCAAGTCTGTGAACTCCACTAGAAATGTCTCCTTGAAGTTTGATTAAACGGCCAAGTTTAAAAACAACAAGGAATATTTGCAGAGCTCTTAAGATGGCAGGCATGGTTTTCTCACCCAACTCTGACTGATGCTGGGAATTCTACTGTTAGAGCCTCATCCTTTCAGTTAAGAGTTTTTGATCTTTACTAAGACAAACATAACTTGAGGAAGGCCTACACTTTAATTCTATCCCTCATTTACCTCACTGAGGGAATGAAATAAAAATTTTACATGGATCTGGCTCCTCTCAGTTTACATTCATACTCTTTGGCCAAAATCATTTTAGTTCCCATGGCAACCCTGTGAGATAAGCAGGGGGTTTTGTGCCCATTTCCTAGAGATGAAGAATGAGTAGTTTAGCTTCATGGAGCTAATCAATAAGTTAGCCAGGTCTCAAGGGCAGGTTTTCTGAGGAATCCAGGTTATTGTAGGAAGAGATGAGGTTTCTCTTTGAGCTGAATGAACTCTCAGAGATTCCAGTCCAGTCCCTTCGTTCTACAAATGAGAAGGCTGAAGCCAAGAGAAGCTCAGTAACATTGCCCAAAGATCTAATTAGCCTCAGCGCCAGGACCGTAAGCCAAATCCCTGGCTCTGATTCCAGTGGCTTTTCTCTGCCACCCTGGGCCATCTGGGTCCTGCTCTGCTCTCCATCTCGCTTTGTGGGAGACCAGCCTCAGGGAAGTGTATAACTTGTATTTTCTGGATTTGGGTCCAAGGAAACCTGTGAGCTCAGTATCTCCAACAAGACCCAGCATGGTGTATCACACATATAAGGAGCACGTGTTAAATTGTTTCTAAGAAATTATAACAGTCCTGGGGAGGAGGAAGCCCAGACTACTCCCATCATATTCTATCTATTTTTTTAAAGCTCACATATTTCATTCACTTACAACTGTGCTTGTTTATGCTGTGTCATAACACCATGCAAAAACAGCAATTTCTCTTCCTATTTGTCAGAGATATTTCATCAATAGTCATCTTTCAGCAGGAATTTTAGGAAAATTCTTTCCATTCTAGATGTCTCATCATTGGCAGGGGTTTCTATTATCTTCCTCTGGAAGGTACTGACAAACATAAATATAGAGACTGACAATTTTCAAAGTAAGTCCTAATTTAAAAGTTATCTTATATTTAATCCTAAACAAATTTAATAAACTGTTCTTTCCAGAAATAATAATAAAGGAAACGAGGCAATATTGTAGAATATAGTTCTGAAGAAATCATAGTGAAAGGGGAAAAAAAGTACATTGAACTTCCCCCTACTCAAAGCTGCCTTTGTGGACAGTGTTTTCTGAGCAGGTTTGTCACACCCTTTGAACTGCCAAGGAGGGGCAGAAATCTGGGATGTGGTGCTAAGAGACATTAGTAGTCCCTGGCATAATCTCAAGATGAGTGGCAGGAGAGTAATTCCAAAGGGCAAAGGGGGATTCACCTGGTAAGCTGGGGGTGGGGTGGGTTATGGGTGGCTTTGGTACTACTTCAGGATATGGCGGAAGGTGGAGGCAGCAAACAGCTCAGCCTCTGAATGACATGTCTATCTGGCTTGCCTAAGTGATTGGGCTGATTAGGAAGAATTTTAGGGTTTTTGTCTCGGTTCAACTATGAAGCTCATGTAAACAGGAACTTAGTCTTTCCTGTGTCCCCTATCTGGTCATTTAGGGCCCATGCCCTCATTTAAAAAAGATGAAAAAAGATATATCTTCTTCTCCCAAAATTATCATAAGCAGTTAAAAAAGCTGAATTTGCTTATTCTCCCAAATAATTTGCATGTTGGAACTCAATAATTCTGCTAAACCTATAAAAAATGATTTCATTATGGGTTATATCCTTGTTTTCATTCATGGAGGTGATGAGGACAAACACCCATTGATTTCATTGACCTCAAGTAGGAAAAATGAGCCAGCATGTTAATTTATTCACTAAATGTTCATGAAGCACCTACTGTATGACATAAATTGTAACCCCCATTCCTGAGTGGGAACGGCCCTGGAGGTACCATGTGGCACTTCTAGGGCCCTCACTTATTAAGGACATCGAGTTCAGTGTGGAAACTCTTCCAAATCACCAGCATTTCCACTGAATCATTTGTCTTTCTCCTGACATCACCTGGTCCCCTGGCCCACACCCAATGTAAGATTTGAAGTAATTCATTACACATCAGAGTTGGTGTAGGTTAATGCCCTATTGTGCTAATTTTTGATTTTCAAGATACCCAAAATCAAGAATATCCTTCTGTTAGAAGCCAGCATGCTTTGGTTCTATTACAGGCCTGATAAGTTAACTCATTCATGCTGAAGTCGGACTTCTCATTTATAATGAAAATGAGAAGCAAGCTGGTATAGAATGCTGAACCAGGACACAGGAGACCTGGTTTTTAATACTGCCTCTGCCGTTATTTAGATATGTGAACCTCAGCAAGTCCCTTAACTTCTTTGGGTTTCAGTTTTCCCATTTATAAAATGAGAGAATTGGACACTTAGGATCTTTAAGATTCCTTCTCTCTCAATGGTTCTAATCCTCTATACTCCTATAAATCTGGTCATTTCTTCTATGTAACATTGAACAGTAGCCTATTATTAAACATTTGCTTGGGCAGCACGTACTGTACTACAAATAGTGGCCTCACAGTTAGAATTAAACAACCAGCAATATTCTCAGCCAGCTTTTATTCCTTCTTTATTACCTTGGTCCAGGTATCAGCTAAGTGATAATAAGGTAAGGCAGTAAGCACAGCCCACATCTATTCCTGAGATTTATATTAAGGCAGGTGGCTCTGGGGTGAGGTCTTTAGATGATGTACCTTACAAGGCTAATTGAGTTGGTATATTTAAATTTATTGGTAGCATAACTTGGGCAAGATGGGTAAGGGATCTATAAAACAAAAATTGTAGGCTTGTAAAATGTGAGGCACGTGGACAAACACATTCATCCACATGAGATAGTTATCCCCAAAAGGCCATCATCAGAAGCTGCCTATATGACATTCCAGAACTGTGTCTAACCAGATTCTGGTTTACACTCTGCGTCCAGGTGAAGCCAACTAAATGTCGGTATCTATGTATAAAGATATATAATGAATTGCACGCAGCACATACAGTAATTGTTAGTTGTCAGCATATCTGTATTTTTGGGACGATAATGTCCTATAAGGCCAAATAACTGAGTATCTTTAGAATGAAGCTATGAAATCATATACTCGGCCAGTATCTTATGCATGTGTATGAGAATACAGTGGATATACCTTAAGCTTAAAGAAATCAGAATCTACTAAATCTCAAAAACTGCCTTTTTGGCCACTATGTGCAGATATTAGAGACTGAGAAACAAACTTTAGGATAGGAACAAGATTATATGTATCTATATCTATTTTTAAATTTGAAATTCTTGAATCCTTTCATAGAAACATTGTAATAGTTTGATGGATCCTCAAAGAAACAAACTTATGAGTCCCATGGATAATGACTTTCTGAGAATTCCAGGTAGGCCCTCCCAGGCTTTCCTGTTTTGTATTTGCTTGCTTTCATTTCTTATTTTATGTGTAATAAACCTTTACTTTAAGCAGGATCAATTGTTAAACCAACTAGAGAGCTGAAGTATAGAACACTAATTCTATAGTAATACCCTATAAAAACCAAGAGAAATAAGACTGTTAAAAGAAATCCATATGTCTCTGGAATTTTTATTTAAGTTTATATTAGCGATAATGACCTTGGTTCCAGGGAATTCAGTAACAATTAATGACCAGCAAGGGGTCAGTGGCCCCATGGTGCTCTGGGCCAGCAATCCCTTCCAACATGGACAAGAACTGGTCATTTATCCCAAGGAAGTGCCCTGAGGCAAGGTCCTTATCCTTTGCCATCTAATTATAATTTAACCTCAGCTTTTAAAGGGCCCTGAGGAGCAAAGATACAATGGGTCCATGCTTTCAGTCTTTTAAAGAGTTTATTTTTGCCATGCAATTCATAATTGAATATCATTGAAAAGAGTTGTCAAAAAAGGTTGATAATTATGTTCCTTTCATTCTGGGGTGTGTGTACTCATTTTTTGTATCAATATCTGCTAGCTTTAAATGGTATAGAAAGCATGTAGGTATATTATATTGTGTGTGTGTGTGTGTGTGTGTGTGTGTGTGTGTGTGTGTGTG